>NC_091367.1:17594724-17599754 GCF_038502225.1 Cherax quadricarinatus
CTCTCACAACCAGTCCATCACTCTCACAACCAGTCCATCACTCTCACAACCAGTCCATCACCCTCACCACCAGTCTTTCACCCTCACAACCAGTCCATCACTCTCACAACCAGTCCATCACCCTCACCACCAGTCTTTCACCCTCACAACCAGTCCATCACCCTCACCACCAGTCCATCACTCTCACAGCCAGTCCATCATCCTCACAACCAGTCCGTCACTCTCACAACAAGTCCATCACTCTCACAACCAGTCCATCACTCTCACAACCAGTCCATCACCCTCACCACCAGTCTTTCACCCTCACAACCAGTCCATCACCCTCACCACCAGTCCATCACTCTCACAGCCAGTCCATCATCCTCACAACCAGTCCGTCACTCTCACAACAAGTCCATCACTCTCACAACCAGTCCATCACTCTCACAACCAGTCCATCACCCTCACCACCAGTCTTTCACCCTCACAACCAGTCCATCACCCTCACCACCAGTCCATCACTCTCACAGCCAGTCCATCATCCTCACAACCAGTCCGTCACTCTCACAACAAGTCCATCACCCTCACCACCAGTCCATCACCCTCACAACCAGTCCATCACCCTCATCACCAGTCCATCACTCTCACAACCAGCCCATCATCCTCAAAACCAGTCCATCGCTCTCACCAACAGTCCGTCACTCTCACAACCAGTCCATCAATCTCACAACCAGTCCATCACCCTCACAAGCAGTCCATCACTCTCACCACCAGTCCATCACCCTCACAACCAGTGCATCACTCTCACCAACAGTCCATCACTTTCACCAACTGTCCATCACTCTCACCACCAGTCCATCACTCTCAAAGCCAGTCCATCACCCTCACAACCAGTCCATCACTCTCACCACCAGTCTATCACCCTCACCACCAGTCCATCACTCTCACAACCAGTCCATCACTCTCACCAACAGTCCATCACTGTCACCAGCAGTCCATCACTCTCACAACCAGTCCATCACTTTCACCAACAGTCCATCACTCTCACAATCAGTCCATCACTCTCATAACCAGTCCATCACTCTCACAACCCGTCCATCACTCTCACAATCAGTCCATCACTCTCACAATCAGTCCATCACTCTCACAACCAGTCCATCACTCTCACCACCAGTCCATCACTCTCACCACCAGTCCATCACTCTCACCACCAGTCCACTCTCACCACCAGTCCATCGCTCTCACCACCAGTCCAGCGCTCTCACCACCAGTCCAGCACTCTCACCACCAGTCCATCACTCTCACCACCAGTCCATCACTCTCACCACCAGTCCACTCTCACCACCAGTCCATCGCTCTCACCACCAGTCCAGCACTCTCACCACCAGTCCAGCACTCTCACCACCAGCCCAGCACTCTCACCACCAGTCCATCACTCTCACCACCAGTCCAGCACTCTCACCACCAGTCTATCACTCTCACCACCAGTCCATCACTCTCACCACCAGTCCATCACTCTCACCACCAGTCCATCACTCTCACCACGAGTCCATTACTCTCACCACCAGTCCATCACCCTCACAACCAGTCCACTCTCACCAACAGTCCATGACTCTCACCACCAGTCCATTACTCTCACCACCAGCCCATCACCCTCACAACCAGTCCACTCTCATCAACAGTCCATGACTCTCACCACCAGTCCAGCACTCTCACCACGAGTCCTTCACTCTCACCACCAGTCCATCACTCTCACCACCAGTCCATCACTCTTACCACCAGTCCATCACTCTCACCACCAGTCAATCACTCTCACCACCAGTCCATCACTGTCACCACCAGTCCAGCACTCTCACCACCAGTCCAGCACTCTCACCACGAGTCCTTCACTCTCACCACCAGTCCATCACTCTCACCACCAGTCCAGCACTCTCACCACCAGTCAATCACTCTCACCACCAGTCCATCACTGTCACCGCCAGTCCATCACTCTAACCACCAGTGCATCACTCTCACCACCAGTCCATCACTCTCACCACCAGTCCAGCACTCTCACCACGAGTCCATCACTGTCACCACCAGTCCATCACTCACCACGAGTCCGTCGTCTAGGTCGACTTCTCTCGACCGTGGATGTCCAGGTGGATGTTTTAACTGGTCGCAGATTTCTGCTTGTCCTCCCCAGCAACAGCTACCTGTTCTTGTGTTATTGTCTAACATAAAATCATTGTGTTGTATAATATATAATCGTTGTCTTGTATAATATTTAAACGTTGTGTTGTATAATTTATAATCCTTGTATTGTCTAATGTATATTCCTTGTGTTGTCCTCATATCAACACCACCAGTCCATAACCCTCGTCACAGGTCAATCACCCTCGTCACAGGTTAATCACCCTCGCCACAGGTCAGTCACTCTCGTCACAGGTCCATCACCCTAGTCAGAGGTCACTCATCCTCGTCAAAGGTCAATAACCCTCGCCACAAGTCAATCACCTTCGTCACAGCCCATCACCATCGTCACAGGTCTCTCACCCTCGTCACAGATTAATCCCTCTCGTCACAGGTCAATCACCCTCGTCACGAGTCAGTAACGCTTGTCACAGGTCAATCATCCTCGCAACAGGTCAATCACCCTTATCACAGGTCAATCACCCTCGTCACAAGTCAATCACACTCGTCACAAGTCAGTCACCCTCTTCACAGGTCAGTCACCCTCGTCACAGGTCAATCACCCTCGTCACAGGTCAATAATATATATATATATATATATATATATATATATATATATATATATATATATATATATATATATATAAGGAATTCGCGAGAGCATGCGAAATATACACAAACATTGATCTCTGGCTGAAGGAGACTCGAACCTACGAACCTTAGGACAAAGTACGCAGTGTTTTACCAATCTACCCACACTGGACCAATACCTTGGCGTGTAGCATGAGCTACACGTTTGATCCAAGGCAGCCAGCTTTCAGGGAGAAGGCTTACAGCTTTTCATCTCATCCCCTGCATGCATCAGCCATACTAGAGATTTGAACAATGCAAGGAATTCGCGAGAGCATGCGAAATATACACAAACACTGATCTCTGGCACTGCGTACTTTGTCCTAAGGTTCGTAGGTTCGAGTCTCCTTCAGCCAGAGATCAATGTTTATATATGTATATATATAAATATATATATATATATATATATATATATATATATATATATAAATATATATATATATATAAATATATATAAATATATATATAAATAAATATATATATATATATAAATATATATATAAATATATATATAAATACATATATATATATATATATATATAAATACATATATAAATACATATATATAAATACATATATATATATATATATATATATATATATATAAATATATATATAAATATATATATAAATTTATATATATATATATATATATATATATATATATATATATATATATAAATATATATATATATATATATATATATATATATATAAATATATATATAAATATATATATATATATATATATATATATATATATATATATATATATATATATATATATATATATATATATATATATATATATAATATTTATATATATCCGATTCGTTGAGTAATAATGTGAAGACTAGACTTGTAAACTCAGTGGTACCCCTTATCTTACAACTATGATAACGGTATACAATACCGACAGGTTAATAAGTAAGATACTTGTGCAACAGTTACATTGACGAAACATTTTGGAATAAAGATACCTAACTGTTGCACATTTGTCTTACTTATCACCCTTTGTCTTACTGGCTTCTTTCATACATTTATTCAACAAGTTCCTTATATTTGAATCCAAGGGTTTTTACCCTTCAAATCTTTTGCAACCCACAGAACCTAATTTTCTCAATATTTTCATTTTATAATGATTACAGTTGCATATCCTGTCCATGCTGATCTCTTAATTATTATGATGTTCGTATCTTCACTGTAGTCATATTCTTGTTTAAATTCACGTTCACCCCCATGTATAATAATGCTGCCACAATTGTTACAGAACGTCCCGTGATTATCGTTCAAGCTGTGTAATCGGTGAAGTCTCCACAGTTGAGGGTATCTAATTCCCTGAGTCTCCAGTGTTTCATGAACAGTTGGTTCAAGCCTACTCTTCAGCTCTTCGTTTCCTTTTCACACTGCACGACGCCTCGACAGATATCCTCTATCATTCCTTGCAGTTGGCTTTTAAGATAAAAACTGAACGTTAACGTTCTTCAACTATTCTTATTTATGATAATGACTTTTATTATCGTATCAGTAATGTGTACCTGTCCTCTAAAAATGTATTTCGTCTTTTTCCATACCTACTTTTCGTCTATATTAGTGCTCTTAATTTACCAGCCTCAATAAGAATAAAACATCTTGATGCCCTTGTGGTTGATCCACATCTTAACTGCTGGTCATGGCCCATGGAACCCACTCCTTCACTCTCGAGCCTCTGCGTACAGATTTGATTTAATTCTTTGATCATTTTGTATGTTATGATGGTGTTCCTCAAGGCCTTTTTTTTTTTAAATTCTTAGGTACCTTATGTCTTTCCTTGTATTTATTTTTCTTAAGTTCCGGTTGCAGCATTCTCTAAGGGGAAGCCTAATTTAAGATGTGTAGAGTGTTTTAAATGAATCTTTGTGAAGGTTAGTGAAAGCAGTTCTCTGGTTAGTTTTTCATATGTCACCTTTTCTAGTATTCTTTATGAGGTGTAACTTAAGACTGGTACTCTAAGAGAAGCCTAATGTAAAATATGAATAGTGTTTTATGTGAAACCTAGCAAAAGTTAGTGACAGCAGCACTAATGCTAGTATAGTTTATACCACTGAGGTTATAGTGTTTATTTGTATTTATGGTGCTATACTTGATGGGTTGCTTACTCCCAGATCTCTCTAGCCTTGTGCGTCAGAGAGAGAGAGAGAAAGAGAGAGAAAGAGAGAGAAAGACCTCAGTAATTGCTAGGTGAAGCCACCTACTTGTCCTTCGTTGTC
>NC_091367.1:17599854-17647354 GCF_038502225.1 Cherax quadricarinatus
CTCCTCTCCTATTTTTAACTGACAAATCCATTTGTTCTCTAGGCTTTCTTAACTTGTTAATCTCACTCCAAAACTTTTTCTTATTTTCAACAAAATTTGTTGATAACATCCCACCCACTCTCTCATTTGCTCTCTTTTTACATTGCTTCACCACTCTCTTAACCTCTCTCTTTTTCTCCATATACTCTTCCCTCCTTGCATCACTTCTACTTTGTAAAAACTTCTCATATGCTAACTTTTTCTCCCTTACTACTCTCTTTATATCATCATTCCACCAATCGCTCCTCTTCCCTCCTGCACCCACTTTCCTGTAACCACAAACTTCTGCTGAACACTCTAACACTACATTTTTAAACCTACCCCATACCTCTTCGACCCCATTGCCTATGCTCTCATTAGCCCATCTATCCTCCAATAGCTGTTTATATCTTACCCTAACTGCCTCCTCTTTTAGTTTATAAACCTTCACCTCTCTCTATCTTGTATACTTATTTATCCTCTTTTTCTTAAAATATGTATTACCTATAACTAAACCCCTTTCTATACAAAGTTCAATCAAAGGGCTCCCATTATCATTTACACCTGGCACCCCAAACTTACCTACCACACCCTCTCTAAAAGTTTCTCCTACTTAAGCATTCAGGTCCCCTACCACAATTACTCTCTCACTTGGTTCAAAGGCTCCTATACATTCACTTAACATCTCCCAAAATCTCTCTCTCTCCTCTGCATTCCTCTCTTCTCCAGGTGCATACACGCTTATTATGACCCACTTTTCGCATCCAACCTTTACTTTAATCCACATAATTCTTGAATTTACACATTCATATTCTCTTTTCTTCTTCCATAACTGATCATTTAACATTACTGCTACCCCTTCCTTTGCTCTAACTCTCTCAGATACTCCAGATTTAATCCCATTTATTTCCCCCCACTGAAACTCTCCTACCCCCTTCAGCTTTGTTTCGCTTAGGGCCAGGACATCCAACTTCTTTTCATTCATAACATCAGCAATCATCTATTTCTTGTCATCCGCACTACATCCATAAAAATTATACAAATTATACAAATTAAAAAAAAAATGAGGAAAAAAGGTATATCGGCAACACATCTGCAAGTGACAGCGCTTAATGTTGCCGTCAGGTGAGTGACAAGTGCCAATTTTGCTGCCTTATATCTCTAAGTACTGACTCTAGAATTTTTTTTTACATTATTTAAAAAAATGTCCTCTTCATTAAAAAAAAAAAAAAGAATTTTTTATTTTTCAAAATATTCGGAGCGCTGGGCGAGAAGGTAGATCAAATTAAAAAGGGAAAGCAAGAATAATATAAGAGGGGCCTGGAGATGTGACTAATGAACAGAGAAAATGATATTTTAGTGCCAAGTATGTCTGCATTGTTTATTCTGGACCCTATTCTGAAATTGGTTTTTCTTGAATTTTGTGTGAAATTAGCCAAATTACTAATTTCTGATTACTTTATTGGGTAGATGAAATAGGTAACTGGGCAGTTTCTTTTACTTGATTGATAGAATAAATGGAGTACTAGCAAAATACCTAAGAGTTTGGTCAACTAGAACAATGGAATTGGCCCAAAATAGGGCTTGAAGTGGGCAAAATCACCAATGCATACGTTTTCCATCAAATTTTGCACTTTTGGTTTCATTTCCTTCAGGAAAAGATTCTCTATGATGTCATAAGAAAATTTTTTTTTTTAAATTCTTCAACATTGGGAGCAAGTTTGTGAGCAGGGATCTCAACAGTGAAAGGGTATTAAATTTGACTCAAAGAAGGAAAAAAGTAGCTGTAATTTCTTTAATTTCTCTTACCTAAGATTGTTTTGAATTCTGGATGTCACCCACTGAGGCATGGTGACTTAAAGAAATAGAGAAAACATACTCACCATCATTTACTCAATCACTCTCTTGCCAAGTGTCCTGACATTTCAGTTAGAGATGGTGCTCTGAACTGCAATACATATCCTCACCCCTTCAGAGTGCAGGCACTTTACTTCCCATCATCAACACTCAAGTCCAGCTAACCATTTTCCCCTGAATCCCTTCATAAATACTACCTTGTTCACACTTCAACACATCAAGTCAAAACAACCACTTAGTTTTACTCGAATCTAATGTGCTCACACAAGCCTGTTGGATGATCAAGCCCCAATCTTTCTAAACCTACTTTACATCCCTCTCTCCAGCCTTTCCTGGGATGGCTCCTGTCCCTTCTTCCCTTCACTCTAGATTTATATATCCTGGAGCAGCAGCAATAATAAATGATCAATAATGGAAAGAAAAAGAAGGAATATAAATGTATAACATGAAGAATTGTGGATTAAAGTATGGGAGATGTGAAAAGTAGATAATAATAAGTGTTTATAAACCTAGAGAAGAGGAGAGTGAATAATAGACTGGTTATGGGAGGTGTTAACTAAGTTTTTAGGGCATTTTGAGCTAAGATAATAACTGTTATTGGGGACCTAAATGCAAAAGTGGGACAAATTCTAATAGAGGGTATATTAGGTAAGTGTGGAGTCATGGAATGAATGATAACGGGGAGCCACTAATTGAACTATAAAAAGAAAGATTTGGTAATAGGTATTTTAAGAATAGTGAATCTAAAGTATATAAGATATAATATAGGGTGTGAGGATAGCAGCTAGTTTGACTACGTATTAGTAGATAAAAGGTTGACTGGCAGACTTCTGGATGTGCATGTTTTCAGAGTGATGAAATATATACAAGATCATAATTTAGTAGTATCTAGAGTGAATATAAGATATAGATGAGGTACCAGGAAAATGTCATCAGTAACAGAGAAGAAAAAGCTAATACATTAAAAAATGAGATAACATAAAGTATAAACAACTACTGAGAGAAAGATGGGCTTGAGAGGGTACAGATAATGAAAGAGGAGTAGAGGAGGCATGGAGGAAGATTTAAGAGTGCAGTGTTAGTGTGTGCAGCAGAGGTTTGTGGGCATAGGAGGATGGGTGTAAGAAAGAAGAGTGATTGCTGCAATGATGAGGTAAGAGGATGGCAAGAGAGAAAAAGCTGGCACATATGAAGTTTTTGCAATGTTGAAGTGATATACAGAGCAAGAAGAATGGAGAGTACATGAGAGGTTAAGACAGTTGAGGGAGTGTAAAATGAGAGTTAATGAGAGAGTGGAGGTTTCATCAACAAATTTTGTTGAGAATAGAAAAAAGTTCTGGGGTGAAATAAGTATGCTCAGAAAGCCTAGGCAACAAATGAATTCAACAATTAAAAACAAAAGAGGAGAGTCGTTAGATGGGAAGTGAAGGTACTAGGAAAATAAAGAGAATATTTTGAGGAACTGTTGAAAGTTGAAGATAGAGAGACAGTGATTTCTTGAAGCGGCAGGGAGGTATAACACCTCTTAGGAGAGAGGAGGAACCAGATGTGAGTGTTGGGAAAGTAGTTGAGGCAGTGGATAGAATGAAAGGGGGTAAAGCAGCTAGGGTAGATGGATTTAAGATAGAGATGTTAAAAGCAGGTGGGGATATAGTTTTGGAGTGATTGGTGCATTTTATTCAATATATGCATGAAAGGGGGGCAAAGTACAGAGAGCATGCATAGTTCCTTTGTATAAGAAAAAGAGGATAAAAGAGAGAGTAAAAATTATAGAGAAATAAGCTTGTTGAGTATACCAGGTAAAGTGTATGGCAGAGTTATTGTTGAAAGAATTATGAGCAAGACAGACAGTAGGATTGCAAAGGAACAAGGAGGTTTTAGGAAGAGTTGGGAATGAGTAGACTAAGTGCTTGCATTGAAGCACATAATGAACTATGAATAGATAAAGGTAAAGAAATTTCTGTTGCATTTATGAATTTAGAAGATATGTGATAGGGTGGACAGGGGAACAATGTGGAAGATGTTGCAAATGTATGGAAAATGTGGCAGGTTACTTATAGCAGGTTATGGAATTTAACAAAGAGGGAGATTATTTTCCAGTAAAAGTAGGCTCCATGCATGATGTCACCATGGTTATTTAACATATTTGTAAATGGGGTTGTACAAGAAGTGAACACTAGGGTGTTAAGGAGAATGGGACTGAAAGATAGTAAATCAGGTGCAGAGTGGGAGTTGTCACAGTTTCTGTTTATCAATGACATGGTTCTATTGGCAGATTTGGAAGATTAGTTGCAAAGGTTGGTAAAAGAATTTGGGAGGGTATTATTTTTTTTCCAACAAACTGGCCATATCCCACCATGGCAAGGTGACCCAAAAAGAAAAACAAAAGTTTTTCCTTGTAAATTTAGTAATTGTATTACACAGGAGATGGGGTTACTAGCCCCTTGCCCCCAGCATTTTAGTTGCCTCTTATGACACACTTGGCTTACGGAGGAAGAATTCTTTTCCACTTCCCACAGAGATAAGAAATGAAGAACAAGAACTATTAAGAAAATAGAAAAAAAACCAGATGGGTGTGTAAATATATACGAGTGAACATGAATGTGTAGTGTGACCTAAGTAGTAGAAGTAGCATGTTATGAGACAGAAAAAAGACACCGGCAATCCTACCATCATGTAAAACAATTACAGGTATTCATTTTACACTCACTCGCAGAACAGTAGTACCTCCCTGGGTGGCTGGTGTCTACCAATCTAACACCTAGGATTGGGAGGGTATATAAAGGAAATTAAAAGTAAACACGGGAAGAGCAAGGTGATGAGAGAATCTAAAAATATATGTAATGAAAGATTGGATATTAGAATGAAGGGAATATGGAGGAAGTAAATGTGTTCAAATATCTGGCAAGTGGACTTGTCAAAAGATGGTTCTATGAGAGATGACATGAACCATAGAATTGATGAATGAAAAAAGGTGGGAGGGTGCACTGAGGCTTCTGGAAAAAAAAAATTATCCATGGAGGCAAAAAAGGGAATGAAGAAGAATATAGAGGTACCAACACTGATGAATGAATGTGAAACATGGGTTCTGAATGTTGCAGCAAGGATGAGGTTGGAGGCAGTGAGATGTCACATTTGAGGGTAATGTGTAATAAGAAAATTATGCAGAGAATTCAGAAGCTGGAGATTAGGTGTGAAGCCACCAAAAGTATCATTAACCCTTTCAGAGTCCACAAGCCCTCTCAGAGACTTGTTCTCAGGGTCCCCCAAATTTAAAAAAAAATAAAAATTATTTCTTATGAAAAGATAGAGAATCTTTTCCCGATCATAATGACACCAAAAGTATGAAATTTGGTGGAAAACTTATGGAATTATGCTCTCGCGAAGTTAGTGGTCTCGACGATGTTTACGCATCGGCGATTTTGCCCACTTTGAGCCCTATTGTCAGCCAATTCCAGTGTACTAGTCGACAAAAATCATACCTATTTCGCTAGAACTCCATTTTTTCTATCGAATGAGTACAAGAAACCACCCATTTACCAATTTCAACTATCCAATACAGTGGTCAGAATTTAGCAATTTTGCCAATTTCACACAAATTTCAAAAGATGCCAATTTCGGAATAGGGTCCAGAATAAACAAGAATGACATTCCTGGCACTAAAATAAAATTTCCTCTGTTCATTAGTCACGTCCCCACGCCCCTCTTACATTCTTTTGCTTTCCATTTTGAATTTTTATTCTCACAAAAAATAGAAGATTTACTGTTATGCAGACTACTGCATTAGTGTAGAAATGGTATAAATAATATCAGCGCACTTGTGAAAGAATATTAGACTCACCAGTTGACGTGTATTGGATGGTTAGTATGATTTGTTTACTTTTGAACTATGGTAAAAATCGAACATTTCTGCTACTTTGAGCTCAATTTCAAGGTCCTTTCATTGTAAAACCAGTCAAAATCATCTCAATTTCTGTAATATTTCTTCCATTCTATCAAATGAGACCAGGAAAACTAAAATACAACAATAAATACCATACGAAAATACAGTGCAAAGTCGCTGTTTTAATCCAAAAACACAAAGTTTTTTTTTCTCATTACGCACTGTGTGCTGCAGGATTTTTTTTATACTGTGAACACTGACCACATAGACCCATTCTTTCATATGTAAGCCTACCAGCTTTCTTTCACTAGATTTGAAGGCGCTAGAATTTATGAGTACTAGTATGTCAAGGACGTAAGCCGTACTAGTATGGCCGAAACCCTGAAAGGGTTAAGAGTGCTGAGGAGAGGTTGCTGAGATGGTCTGAACATTCAGAGAGACTGGTAAAAAGAGGATGACAACTGGAGTTAAAAAAAGACATCCTACTTGGCATCATTCTCTCTAAATTCTCCAACTAGCTCAACAATCCAACCTAAGCCTCTGAATTATACTTTTGGTAATGCCACACCTACTTATCTCAAAGCTCTGAAATCTCTGCAAACTATTCATACCACATATTGCCCTCAAAGACATCACTACCTCCATCCACCTGGCTGCAATTTTTAAAACCCATGCTTCACACCCATATAACAATGTTGGTACCAATATATATGCTCTGGTACATTAACCTTTTTGCCTTTGTGGAAAAAGATTTTTGTCTTCAGTGATGCCTAAATGTATCACCCACCTTCTCCTCATCAGTTCTAAAGATCACCTCCTCTTTCATAGACCTATTTGCCAATAAGTCAGTTCAAAAGTATATGAATGCATTTACTTCCTCCATCCTCCCTCCAATCTCTCATTGCCTAAATTTATTTGTTACTCTTATGTTCACTTTTAATTTCCTTCTTTTACATACTCTCCCAAATTCAGCCACCAATCTTTGTACCTTTGCACCATTGTGACATCACACATTCCTACCTAAGGCCTACTTTTATCGGAAAATAATTCCCCTCTCCCCTGCATGCTCTAACTTGAGTCTCACTACCCACATAAAAACTATCACTTTTAGCAACCTAATGCCTATTCAATACATATGCAATATCTGCCCCATCCCTTCCATCTATCCACCCTATCATAAGCATTTTCTGAATCCATCATACATAACTGATTTGAATTTAATATACAGAATTAAACACTTTATTTATATAAATTTATTCAGTACAGATAATCCTCTTACTACATGAAATTACATGGAGCAATTCATTATTAACACAACTAAAAAAGTGCAATTAAGATATCCAAGTGAACAAAAAGTCTTGATATAACATGACATAAAACTAAAGAAATAAAAGCTGCCAATGTAAAGTAACACAGACCTAGTGTCTGGGGGGGCACAAACCCAGCTACCATGTTAAAGTATTTTTTATTACTACAAATAATTAACATTACATACCGAACTTGTTGCTACACCTAATAAGCCATCAATGATGTGCATGTATAGATCATCAATTATCTAGCTACCAATTATTCAGCAGCCAATGTAATCATTCAAACTTTGTGATTTATCACTTATATAAAATAGATAACCCTGAACCACATAATTGTCTGATAGCTGAAAACCGAGCACACCCTCCACCGTACTTAATGATAATTAACATTAAAGAACTAGTAACACTAAGTACAACATACCGAGTGAGTGAAGGGAAAGAAGAGCAGTTTAAGCTTCTTCATGACATACTGGGTGTCGACGGCGAAGTAATACTTGACCTGGCTCATGCTGACGTACTTCTCTAGCTTCTTGTCCACATACTCTCGACCCTGGTGAGCTAGAGTCTGGCCATACTGCATGGCCATGCCTGCCACCATGGGGTCCTGCACCAGAAAAAACAATAAACAGCCCTAACATTCCAATCAATGAATTAATTAATATTTTTACAGAGAGAGAGACAGAAAGAGACAGAGACAGGCAGAAAAAGATAAAGAGACAGACAAAGAGAGAGACAGACACAGACAGACAAAGAGAGAGAGGCAGACAAACACACACCCCAGCACAAATACCACCATCACAGCAGCCTCTCATAAAATCCTGCCCTACCACCTTCTGCACCTCAACCCACACCAGCTCCTCCCACTCCCCAGAATACAGTACCGGTAAAGAAGCCGAGGGTATGGTACACCAATGCAGATGGAGTAACAAACATGAGTGAAGTGTGGCATGAATGAATCAGAAGGGCATGATCTTCCTGACTGGCTATCAGATCCTGAAAAAAGACAGAGGGAACAGAAGGGAAAGAGTTGCAGTGCTCATCAAAAACAGAGTTCTGAGATGGAATGAACAGAAGGGAAGCAGATAACTACATAGGAGGCACACTTCAGACCAAGGTTCACAAGGTTTCGATAACTGTGATGTGTAACCCACCACAGAACAGTAAAAGACCGAGACAAAAGTATGATGAGAGCAACAGATTATTATAATTATTATAATCACGAGGGAGCACTAAACTCGTAGGATTATACAGTGCACGTGGGAGGGGGGATGGAAGGTACTCAGGCTCAATTCAGGGAACTGGAGCACAGATCCAATTCTTTAGATCAAGAGCCCCTAAGCAGCATCAAGGAACCTCCCTTGAGGGGTGAGAGCAACAGAAGATACATTAGCTGAGGTGGCCAGAAAGGCCCACATGGGAAGGGCAAAGTTATTTCTCATGGAGGATTTAAACCACAAAGAGATTAACTGAGAAAACCTGCAGCCACACAGGGAACCAGAAACATGGAAAGTTAAGCTGGAGGTGGTACTAGAAAACTTCATGCACCAACAAGACAGGGACACAACCAGAGACGAGAGGATGAGCCAGTAAGGCTGGACCTCATAGTCTTCTCGAGTAGCTCCAACATCAAGGATATTATATGTGAAAGGCCCCTCGGTGCTAGTGACCAATTGGTCCTGAGCTCTGAATACCTTCTAAAGTTAACGATGGAGAATGCAGTAGTATAGGGAAACTATACAGGCATGAGGCAATTCCTGTATGAAGTGCGATGAGGAAGAGGACTAGAGGGGAAGACTGTACACAAAATGATGGAACACATGACCACAAAGTGTAGGGAGGCAGAGAAGTTCATACCAAGGGGTACCAGAAACAATAGCAAGACCAGAGTGAGCCCATGGTTTAACAAGAGGTGTAGTGAGGCCAAAGTAAACTGTGCTTGAGCATGGAAAAAGTATAAAAGGCAAAGAACTTACGAAAATAAGGAGTTGAATCTTAGAGTCAGAAACAAACATACAATAGGGCCCCACTTATACGGAACGTAAGGTTCCAGGCTACCGCCACAAAGCAGAATGCTATCTTTTTCCACTTATAAATGCATATAAATGCCAGATAACAAGTTTACACTAACATATATTAAGTTAGCAACAGAATCAGGAATTAAAAAACCATAAAAAAGTAAAATACAAACACAGTACACTCATTATTTGCCTCAAAATATTTGTAGTCTTAATGTAGGGCAAAAGCTAAGTAGTATTTACTGTAAGAAGTCAGGTGTGCTAGGTATGGTAGCCCTCCTGGCCACCCCACCCACACATAATATACCACAACGCTTAAAGTGCCTTAGAGTGATAAAATGCATATACAGTACACTCATTACTTACCTTAAAATATTTCTAGTCTTAATGGTCGTAATGTAGGGCGAGAGGTGAAAAATATTTATTTGTAGAGAGAACGAGTAAGACGACAGAGCCGCAGAGTACTTATGTAAACAAACACGTCCGGTTATGGTTGATACACGTTCATACGAACACCTTACATTGTGTATAAGTTGTCTCCACAGTGGTACAGTAGAATAAATAAAGACCAACACTTCCACTCTCATGTAACATCATTTTTAGAAGGAATGATGCTCTGACAAATGATTATTATTATTATTATTATTATTATTATTATTATTATTATTATTATTATTATCATTATTGCAAATTATTATTATTACAAGGTATTACTACTATTATTATAATCATAATAAAACAGAAGCACTAGATGCACAAGGGTCATGAATAGCTACAGATAGAGTGAAGGCATACGAAAGGAATATTATTCTACAGTTAAGTAACTGGTGTTTGACTAAAGAAAATGTAATTCTTCCGACATTCCTACAAACCGCTTGGTAAACAAATCTCATATTTATATCAATTTTTATACTGTGGGTGTGTGTATCATGTTTATATGTTACCTAGCATGTTTATTATATAATTCTGAAAAAATATCATAGATGGATTAATGGAAATGTCTATATTAACGTAATATACGACATTTAATACACCCAAGAGATTATATGGTGTCAGTAGAGAGACTCTTAGTGATTTTAATGTGTACCTGCATGCCAACACAGTGTGTAAGTATATTTAGGCACAGGTACACGTGTATAATTATAATAGTATACATAAAATACGCAATAACTTTAAAACACTAGAAATTTTGGAAAATTTCCAGACATAATAGAGAGATGTGCTCATGGAGAATATAAACATACTGGGTGGGGCGCACTGTATTACAAAGACAGCTCACCATATAGCAAGTTTTGGTCATAATTTGAAATTGCTGTATTAGCAGAACACCGTAAGGCAAAATGCCGTAAAGTGGGGCCCTACTGTACGTGGATAAGGAGGGAGGCCCAGGGGCAATATGAGAATGACATAGCATCAAGAGCCAAATCTGACCCAAAGTTGCTATATAGCCACATCAGGAGGAAAACAACAGTCAAGGGACCAGGTAATCAGGCTGAGGAAGGAAGGAAGAAGGGGAGCTTACGAGGAATGACCAAGAGGTATGTGAAGAGCTGAGCACGAGGTTGAGGAAGGTATTCTCAGAGACAGAAAGGCTTCCAGCAAACTGAGGTAGAAGAGTACACCAGCAAGTGCTGGAGGAGGGAAAGAAACTGCTATGTGAATTAGATACCTCAAAGGCAGTTGGCAGAGAACATCTCTCCAAGAGTCCTGAGAGAGGGAGCAGAGGTGCTCTGTGTGCCACTAGCAACAATCTTCAACAAATCTATCAAAACAGGGCAACTGCCTGAAGTGTGGAAGACAGCAAATGTAGTCTCAGTTTTTAACCCTTTCAGGGTCCATCCCGTAGATCTACGGCTTTTCGGTGAGTGTCCAAACCGTAGATCTACGCCAAAATTCTAGCGCCGTCAAATTTAGCGCGAAAGCGCTCATAGGCCTACATGTGAGAGAATGGGTCTGCGCCGTGGGTGTGCGCCGTAAACAAAAAATCTAGGCGCCTGCATAGCATTGTGGGAACACCGGCTCATTCACCCTTGTTCACCATGCCTCGTCGCAAGTCAGCTCTCACTCCCCGGAAAATTGGGACTCTCCTCTTCCTGTCTGATAGTTCTGACACTGATGGAAGTGGAAATGAAGACGAATTCTACGGCTTTGATAAGTTAGTGACCGAAAATAATGACCAGGATATCGATAATAGTGAAGAAAACCCCGAAGATCCTCGACCTTCTACCTCTGGTGTGGGCACTCGTGACTCACGGTCGGGTGTTCCTAAACGTAAGAGAAAACTAATATTTTCCCGTGGCCAGGCCTCTGACTTCAGTAATGACGATGATTCTGACGTGGATTGTGATTTGATTGCGCTCGACGATCATTCGAGTAGTGATAGTGAGGAAACATATTCACCAGTGAAGCGTCGGTATATTCGCTGCCGCATGCGCTCGGGTAGTGTACCCTATGCTGTGCCCAGGGGACAGAGTACATCCCGGAGTACATCCCGGAGTACATCCCGTGGCCCTACACCCGTTTTAGGTAGTGATAGTGAGGATGATGTGGCTACACTTGGCATGGATGGGCCACAGGCATCAGTGGATAGTGTTAGTGGTGCTGGTGGTGGTAGTGGCACCGCCATGCGTGACTCACTGTGCCACGCGGGGACCCACGCTGCTGACTCGTCAGTTCAAGGACAAAGCGGAGCGTCAGCCACCAGCCCGCCACAACCACAACCACCCGTACAACCAGCCTATGATGTCCAGTATCCACCAGCAAACCGTATCTGGGATTGGCAGCAAAATCCCAATTTTGTTCCCAGCCCTCACCACTTTGATGACTCTCAAAGTGGAATTCTACCTACCTGTCCCCTTGGAACCACGGCCAATGAACTGGAATTCTTTGAATTATTCTTTGACCAGCCATTGATGGAAATTATTACCAGGGAAAGTAATAAGTATTTTCAGTACACCATGGCAAATACGATCTTATCACCACAGTCAAGACTACACAGGTGGAAAGAGACGACTGTTGCAGAAATGTATCTGCTTTTTGCAACAATAATGCTTATGCCTCACGTCTATAAGCATAATATAAAAGCATACTGGTCCACAGATCGGCTAATTTGTACCCCATCCTTCAGTGAAATAATACCAGTGAACAGGTTTATCTTACTGTTACGTATGCTGCACTTCTCTGACAAAACCAGGCCTGACAGAAGTGACAGGTTATACAAGATTAGAAATGTTTTCATGTATCTCAAACAAAAGTTCAGGATATACTTTTATCCATTCAAGAATCTTGTAATTGACGAGTCTTTGATTTTGTTCAAAGGTAGACTGTCATTCAAGCAGCATATACCGAGCAAGAGGAACCGCTTTGGTATAAAATTGTTTGTACTCTGTGATTGTGACAGTGGCCTGGTGTTGGATATTGTTGTATACACGGGTAGTAAAACATTGAAAGATACCAAGATGTTATTGGGTATCTCAGGTGACGTAGTGAGAAACATGATGGCACCTTATCTTGGTAAGGGCCATACATTATATACCGATAACTGGTACACAAGCCCATTACTCAGTGATTTCATGCGAGTGAACAAGACAGATGTGTGTGGCACAGTGCGTTCTAATCGTAAACATATGCCCAGGCTCAATGCAGGTGTTCGTGGTGATGACGTGCAGGTGTTTACTGCCAATGACATCATGGCATTATGGTGGCATGACAAACGAGATGTCACATTGTTGACAACCATTCACCGTAATGAAATGCAAGACAGTGGCAAAGTTGATCGAGTGACTAATGAACGTATTCGAAAACCAGTGTCAGTGATTGATTATACACAAAACATGCGCTTGGTTGACAAGTGTGACATGCAGATTGGTTTTGTTGACTGTGTTCGTAAGAGTTACAAGTGGTACATGAAACTTTTCTTCCATCTCATGGACATTTCAATGCTGAATGCATATAATATGTACCAAATAAAGACTGGTAACAGACCACCGTATGGTGAATTTTGTTTGTCTGTTGTCAGACAACTCATAATGAAGTACCAGGTAACAACACCTGCAATACAACATGGTCCTCAAATTCATCACAATATACCCAAGCGTTTGAGGAGAGAAGGTGATCATTTCATAATACAGCTTCCTTCAACTCAAAAGAAATTTGCTCAGAAGAGATGCATTGTCTGTGCACAAACAAAACGACGGCAACAAAGACGCAAAGACACTCAGTTTATGTGTGAGGAATGTAAGGTGCCTCTGTGCATGGTGCCTTGTTTCAAGGAGTTCCACAAGCTCCAGCAGTTCTAAAACCATGTCCAGTGATTGTAAATATATGATAGAACATTAGTATTATACAATATTTGTGCATGTTTATTGTAATAAACAACAGTGGTAAACAATAATATGATAATAACTTTAGTGCGGTTATTGTGTTCAATACAGTGAGTATATATATATCAATTATATACAGTATTGGTCTCTCAGGCCCCAAATGTTAGTAGGAATAGAAAAAAATTGGAAAAGAAAAGAAAAAACAACTAAAACAACAAAATAATATAATACGCGTATGTGGAATTCGTCGATGTTGCCACCACCACATCATTTTCTATAAACTTCTTGGCACTGTATCTCGGTAAGTACTGATCAGATTCTAATTTTTTTTGTTTTATTACCTTCACAAAAATATGCTCTTTAATTCTGTAAGAAAAAATAATTTTTTTTTTTTCAAAATTTCTTGGACACTGGTGCGTGACTTCAGATTTTGGCCTTGGACCCTGAAAGTGTTAAGAAAGGAGATAGACTTCCAGCAAGCATGCGTGAGCATGTTAGATAGGAGTGAATGGAGACGAATGGTACTTGGGACCTGACGATCTGATGGAGTGTGAGCAGGGTAATATTTAGTGAAGGGATTCAGGGAAACCGGTTATTTTCATATAGTCGGACTTGAGTCCTGGAAATGGGAAGTACAATGCCTGCACTTTAAAGGAGGGGTTTGGGATATTGGCAGTTTGGAGGGATATGTTGTGTATCTTTATATGTGTATGCTTCTAGACTGTTGTATTCTGAGCACCTCTGCAAAACCAGTGATAATGTGCGAGTGTGGTGAAAGTGTTGAATGATGATGAAAGTATTTTCTTTTTGGGGATTTTCTTTCTTTTTTGGGTCACCCTGCCTCGGTGGGAGACGGCCGACTTGTTGAAAAAAAAAAAAAAAAAAAAAAAGATAGACGGGTAACATTAAACTACAGATCAGTGTTGCTGAGACATGTATAGTATGTCAAGTCATGGAGAAAATTATCAAGAGAAGAGTGGTTGAGCACCTAGAAAGGTATTGGCTCATGCATGAAAACCAGCAAAGATTCAGGGATGGGAAATCCTGTATCACAAAACCTACTGGAATTCCATGAACAGGTAACAGAAGATAGGACTGAGAGAGATAGATAGACTGCATTTTGACAAAGTACCGCACAAGAGACTAGTACAAAAGCTAGAGCAGGCAGGAATAGCAATAAAGTGACTGCAATGGATCAGGGAATACCTGACAGGAAGGAAACAAGTGGTGGTACGTGACGAGGTGTCGGAGTGGGCACATGTGTTGACTGGGGTTCCACAAGGGTCAGTCCTAGGGCCAGTGCTGTTTCTTATGTGTGTGAATGACATGATGGAAGGGAGAGATTCAGAGGCATCCCTGTTCGCAGATGACACGAAACTAATGAGAATACCAGTGGACGAGGATCAGAAAAGACTACAAGGGATATGGACAGGCTATAAGCCTGGTCTAACAAATGGCTACTAGAGTTTAACCCCAACAAATGCAAAGTTATGAAGCTTAGGAAGGAACAAAGAAAACTGCAGATGACTTAAGAAATCGTAATGACACGATTGCAAACAAACCATACCCCCGGCCGGGATTGAACCCGCGGTCATAGAGTCTCAAAACTCCAGCCCAGCTCCAAATAACTGCTGCAGCATATGGATGCCTGGCAAACCTAAGAATAGCATTTCAACATCCAAGTAAGGAGTCACTCACAACGCTGTACACCATGAACATCAGGTTCCATACTGGACTGCATACTCCAGTGGAGTATGCAGTCCAGTATGGAACCCAGAAATTAGACAAAGTGCAAAAGTTTGTATGTCTTATGAGAAGAGTTTAAGAGAACTCAACCCAACGACACTGGAGGACAGGAGGGATACAGAAGAACATGATAATGATGTATAAAATACTGAGAGGAATTGACAAGGTGAACAGGGACATAATGTTTCAGAGATGGGATACAGGAACAAGGGGACACAACTGAAAGTTGAAAACTCAGACGAGTTACAGGGATGTCAAGAAGTATTTCTACAGTCTTAGAGTTGTCTGGAAGTGGAACAATCTGGAGAATGAAACAGTAGAGGCAGGATCCATACACATTAAGAAGAGGTATAATAAGGCTCTTGGAACCGAGAGAATGGACATAGCAGTAACCAGCAGCAGCTTTGCTGAAATAACAGATGTGTCCAGGCCAGGTTCAAGCGAGAGATGAGTCGTCTTGCTATTCTGTCTAAGAAATCACAGATAAGGAATGGGGGAAGGCAATCCAAGAAAGTGGAGCATACTCAATGTGTGAGTGCACTTGTGCCCATAGATTTCAAAAAAGAAATGACTAACATGCCCACTTAGCACCTGAACCAGATTCATGGAATGCTCTATTTATAAATAAGTGCAAAGTACCACTTGCACAAGCCCTCAGTATTCTTTGGAGAAAAAGCCTAGATCTGGATGAAATACCGATGACCTTAATGAGTGTAGACATACCTCCTTTGCATAAGGAAGGTAGTAGAGCACTACCTAAAAACTACAGACCTGTCGCCCTAACTTCTCACATCATAAAAATCTTCGAAACAGTGATGAGACAGCAGATTATAAATTTCATGGACCAGCACAACCAGCATAACCCAAACCAGCATGGCTTTAGAGCAGGACAATCATGTCTGTCACAGATGCTGAACCACTATGACAGAATTACAGAGGCATTGGAAGACAACCAAAATGCAGATGTGATTTACACACATTTTGCAAAGACGAATCATGGAGTGATAGCACACAAAATGAGGGCCATAGGCATTACGGGGAAAGTAGGCAGATGGATTTTTTAATTCCTATAAACAGAGCAAAACCCAGCATCAGCAAGGTAAAAAGCTCAGTCCTTCAAGGCACCATCCTGGTACCTCTGCTGTTTCTCATCCTCACAGCAGACATACATAAAAACATCTGTCACAGTTCTGTATCATCATTTGCAGACGACACTAAAATAGGCATGAAAGTCACTACGGTAGAAGACATGGAAAAATTACAGAAAGACATAAGCAGGGTTTTCCAGTGGGCAATGGAGAACAACATGACATTCAATGGTGATAAGTTCCAGCTGCTTAGGTATGGAAAGAATGAAGAACTCAAAAGGAACACTGTATACAAAACTAAAGAGGATCACCAAATGGAATGAAGGGCACATTCAAGACATGGGAATAATTATGTCAGCTAACCTTTCTTTCAAAGAACATAATAAGACACAGATCACGACAGCCAGGAGGATGATGGGGTGGGTATTGAGAACTTTCAAAACAAGAGAAATAATGCCAATGGTAACACTCTTCAAATCACTAGTCCTCATTCATTTGGAATACTGCTCATTACTAATGGCCCCATTCAAAGCTGGAGAAATATCAGAGCTGGAACAAATACAGAGATTGTTATGGCACACAGAGCCAGTGCAGCACTTAAAGGACTGGGAATACCTTAAAGTCTTGAAAATGTACTCACTGGAGCAGAGAGAGAGATACATGATAATTTGTACCTGGAAAGTACTTGAGGGCCTGGTCCCAAATCTGCACATTGTCATAACACAGTATAGTGATAGAGATGGGAGGAAATTAAAAATAAGCAAGTGAGGAGCAGGGGTGCGATGGAAACAATAAGGGAACACTGTATCAACGTTCGTGTCCCCCCCAGACAACATCTTACCAGAATATATCAGAAACACGGCTGGATCAAGAGGAAACTGGACAAGTATCTTCACCAAGTGCCCACTCAACCAGGCTGTGATGGATATGTGGGGCAGCGGGCCTCCAGCAGCAACAGCCTGGTTGACCAGGTAAGCCTGGCCCATGGCTGGGCTCCAAGAGTAGAGAGAGACTCTCAAAATTCATCAAAGGCATATCAAAGGTTGTACAGAATCTTGCAACCTCTACTGTCGAGCAGATGTGAGACACATCTAAGTGCTGTGAGCTTTCTGGCCACTTTTTTTTTTTTCCTTGCAAGATTTACAATGTGCTTCTTCATAGCCAGTTTGAAATCAAATTTCACCCCAAGGATATCAATGTCATCCCTGGGTACCAACACACTCCCATTCATTCTTACCACTGCTCCAGCATCATCATCATGGAGCCTGGAGACCATCATCATTTCTATTTTCTTAAGAGCAAATGTTACCTGCCATCATTTCCCCAGACTGATACAGCTGTAAGCTGATGATTGATTTAACTTAGAGCAGCTGGCATTTCTTCCCTTGGATAAGTAACTGTCAGGGTATAGTCATCTGCATATGCATGGGGCTCTGAGATGAGCTGAAAGAGGCCACTGAAATAGGCATTCCATAACAATAGCTGAAGTACACTTCCTTGTGAACCACTTGCACCAATAGTGCGCCTTTTTTATTTTGTTCCACTGAGACCTATGCATAAAGATAATCATTAGGAGGCATAGTGCACAGCCAGCAACTCCTGGTACTTGCAGTTTTGCCAAGAGTCCCTGGTGCCATATTTGGCTGACACTAGTAATGTTCAGTGCTACTACATAGCTAACCTTGTATTCATCCAGTGACTGGTGCCACCAGCAATGTTCAGTGCTACTATACAGCTGACCTTGGATTCATCCAGTGACTGGTGCCACATAGTGGAGAGGTTTAACAGATCAGATCAGATTCTGAGGAATAATTTCATCAGGTGAAAAACCTTGTCAGTCATTGACCAAGGACCACCAGGTTTTGGGGCCTACTATACCTGATGGCACCTTTTTGTGTGTCAGCCTCCCATCTAGATATGGCCCACTTTTGGACTTCTTCCATTTGTCAAAAGGAATGTATGTGCAGGTTCCTGTTGTAGATAGTGAGATGCATCTTATGCCTTCTTCAAGCCTTGTGCTTAGCAGTAGCACCCTCTTGATAATGAAAGCTGAACCAAGGCTGATCTGAAACCTTTGTTGCATACTACCAATGATGGATGTGGAGATCAAGAATCTGTTTAGTGAAGGCATTAGCTTGGCTGGTTGTCAACAGCTGATACCTTGGAAAAGAGCATTCCAATCAAAGGTGGCAAGCTCAGAGCAAAGGGCCAGCCAGATTCTTCACCTCATTCTGTTGGAATCTTCAGTGTTGTAAAGACAGCCTTGTGGCCAGTTGATCCAATATAGCCAAGGGGTTGGCATGTGACTATGCCTTCAGACAGATCGCTCACAACTGGGTCGAGAGAGAGGAGTAAGTAGGGAAATCGACAAAGTTCCTCATGTCAAACACTGAAAGATCATCAAAATCCCTCTGAATAAGATGTAGGTTGAGGTCATCAACAATCACAGTGGAACCTCAACTTACGAGTGCCCCAACATAAAAGTGTTTCAAGATACAAGCCGTCGCTCAATCGAATTTTTGTTCCAAGTTACGAGCCAAATTCCGAGTTACAAGCAAGCTTCCCCCTCAAGGTAGGTTCCTTGGCGCTGGTGAGGGACTTTTGATCTAGGGAATTGAATCTGTGCTCCAGTTCCCTAAATTAAGCCTGAATACCTTTCATTCCCTCCCCCCACAGGCGCTGTATAATCCTACAGGTTTGCGCTTCCCGATTATAACAATAATAATAATAATAATAATAATGAGTGAGCATCAGAGCATAGTTGGCGCAGCTAATGCCACAACATTCGCTCGTGTTTTGCTTGCGTTTTGTGCAGTTATTTTGCCAAATTTCTTTTTTCTAACTATGGGTCCGAAGAAAGTATATGCAAAGAACAGTGCTGAGAAGAAAGAGGATGATATCCATGGAATTAAAACATGAAATCATAGATAAACACAAGCGAGGTGTGCGGGTTGTGGACTTGGCCAGACAATACCAGCATAGTACTTCTACGAAGGAGTCGATAAAGTATATAGCGCCAACCAACGGCGTTACAATAATTGTAGCAGTTAACTTCATCGATTAAGAGTGTAGCAAGTAAGTTAAGCAATTAACCATTTCAGGGTTGGTGCTGTACTAGTACGGCTTGCTCGCCAGGGTTGGTGCCATACTAGTACGCATAAATTCTAGCACCTTCAAATCTAGTGAGAGAAAGCTGGTAGGCCTACATGTGAAAGAATTGGTCTATGTGGTCAGTGTGCACAGTATAAAAAGAAATCCTGCAGCACAGAGTGCATAATAGGAAAAAAAAAAACTCCGACAGTGTTTTTGGTTTAAAACAGCGACTTTGCAGTGTATTTTCGTATGCTATTTATGGTTGTATTCCAGTTTTCCTGGTCTCATTTTATAGAATGGAAGGCATATTATGGAAATTGAGATGAATTTGATTGGTTTCACAATGAAAAGTACCTTGAAATTGAGCTCAAATTATCAGAAATGTTCAATTTTTGCCAAAGTTCAAAAGTAAACAAGACATGCCATGCGTTCAATACACGTCAACTGGTGAGTCTAATATTCTTTCACAAGTGCGCTGATATTATTTATACCATTTCTACAGTAATGCAGTAGTCTGCATAACAGGAAATCTTCTATTTTTTGTGAGAGTTAAAAATTCAAAGTGGAAAGCAAAAGAAATATAACAGAGGCCTGGGGACATGACTAATGAACAGAGGAAATGTTATTGTAGTGCCAGGAATGTCTGTCTTGTTTATTCTGGACCCTATTTAGAAAGTGGCATCTTTTGAAATTTGTGTGAAATTGGCAAAATTGCCAATTTCTGACCACTTTATTGGATAGTTGAAATTGGTAAATGGGTGGTTTCTTGTACTCATTCGATAGAAAAAATGGAGTTCTAGCAAAATAGTTATGATTTTTGTCAACTGGTACATTGGAATTGGCCGAAAATAGGGCTCAAAATGGGCGAAATCACCGATGCGTAAACATCATCCAGATTGCTAGCTTCGCGAGAGCATAATTCCGTAAGTTTTCCATCAAATTTCATACTTTTGGTGTCATTATGATTGGGAAAAGATTCTCTATCATTCCATAAGAATTTTTTTTTTTTTTCGAAAAATTTCCGACCCTGAGAACAAGTTTGGGAGAGGGCCTACCGACCCTGAAAGGGTTAAGCAATAGAAAAAGGATGAAACAAAAGAAACTCCTCCAATGATGTTGTTGTTGTTGTCTTGTTGGGGTTTATAGGGCCACTGAAAGCATATGCCACTCTGTTTATCTTTTCCACCCTCAACCTCCGCCAACATCTCTCCAAGGTAAATAGTTGACCCTCGTTTTTTGTAATTAATCCATTCCAGAGAGTGTGACTAATGGTGAAATTGACGATTTGCAAAACCATTTTCTCCATAAGAAATAATGTAGACACCCAAAAGTATTAAAACAAAATAATTTTTTTACATGAAATATAGATGTACATACACAGAAAACAATGAGCCATGAAGAATAAAACAATAATAACATAACACTTACCTTTATTGAAGATTCTTCTTAGTGTATGGAAGACGGGAGGAGGGGAGAGGATGGAGGAATTACTGTTTGGAAGGGAAATCCCCTTCCATAAAGATTTCAGGTACCAAGTCCTTTTCCAGAGTTACTTCCCTTCTTTGTTTTTTAATGTCACTAGGACAAGCATTGCATACCTGTGGCACTAAATAATCTGTCCAAAGAGCTCTGTTTTAAAATTTCCCTAAAATGGGACAAGACATTATCATTGTACATGTTGCCAACAAGGCTTGCAACAGCTTTGTTAGGGTGATGTTCCTCCATAAAACTTTCCATCCTACTCCACATTGCACAAATCTCCATCACTACCACCATCACAACCACTACCACCCTCTACCACCATCACAACCACTACCACCCTCTACCACCATCACAACCACTATCACCCTCTACCACCATCACAACTACCACCCTCTACCACCATCACAACTACTACCACCCTCTACCACCATCACAGGAAATGTAAACACATATGCAGTATAATGTGATCCTTTATTGACAACGTTTTGCCCACACAGTGAGCTTTTTCAAGTCACAAACAGATCTACCTGGGGTGGAAGATACGCGAGTATTTATAGTCAGGTTCAGAATGCTGGGTCAGGTGGAGAATGCTGCGATGATTTCAGGATTCTTCGGTATTGAGTGTTGTCTTCTCTGGCGATAAGTCTTGAGTTTCTGTAGTTTATTAAATGGTTGTGTGAATTACAGAAACTCAAGACTTATCGCCCGAGAAGACAACACTCAATACCGAAGAACCCTGGAATCATCACTTATCTCTATATCCAACAACTTCAACCAGAACAATGGCTTCTATAACATAGCTGAACCACTTGGCAAGAAACTTCTTCATCGCTATCCCACATAAGAACAAAGGAATGGAGGAACACTGCAGAAGGTCTACTCACATACTTATCCAAACTACCTTCCAAGCTACCCAAGATTTTAGACTCTAAAACACCACTCAGTAGATCATCACATGCAGCATTCTCCACCTGACCCAGCATTCTGAACCTGACTATAAATACCTGCATACCTTCCACCCCAGGTAGATCTGTTTGTGACTTGATAAAGCCCACTGTGTGGGCAAAACACTGTCAATAAAGGATCACATTATACTGCATATGTGTTTATATTTCCATTGTGTCGGTATTTCATACCATTTATTTCCACCACCATCACAACCACTACCACCCTCTACCATCATCACTACCACCATCACAACCACTACCTCCCTCTACCACCATCACAACCACTACCACCTTCTACCACCAACACAACCACTACCACCCTCTATCATCACTACCACCATCACAACCACTACCACCCTCTACCACTATCAGTATCACCACCACTTTCGTATCTATCTACAATCTTTTCCTTTAATTCTATTGTGTTTGTCACCTTCTTTACCAGAGGGCTGGCACTAACTTTCTTTGGGCCCATGATGGGTTATTTATCAGTTGCAAGTACTAAAAAGAACGGAATATTACGAAATGTATCGTATGAACGCATGGGATCGTGTTCACTCGCTGATAAACAATGACACACTGACTGTGAATGGTGTGTGGAGCCGCTAGGGGCCGCTCGTACGCGTCTGGGACGAACAACTATTTGCGAGTCAAACAACGATTCGCGAGTCAATATTTTGATGAAAAAAGTTACGATTTGCGAAAATTACGAATTCCGATGATTACGAAAAACGAGGGTCCACTGCATGTACATACACTTTATAAAAATCAGTTTATATTTTTACATTCTCTATTATGTTTTTATACAATATTTCTTATTTATAATTAGATTGTTTCAGTGTTTTCCTTATGAAACTAGTGATCTAGTGCAGTAAGCCTCACAAACACTCCATTTTCTCTTATAATAAGACCTCAGAAGGGGAAGCATGGGAAAACATGGTCAGAGCAGATGTGGCAACCACCACTTGTCACATAATGACATATTTTATTCATTCTAGAGTATATATCATGTTTCTATGTTATTTATATTGTTTATTATGTCATATTAGATAATTGTGATGGATAAATAAGCCGAAGAGTTAATATTAGTATTATACTGAATTATTTTGTCCTGCCTCCTGAGAGCAAAAATTCCACTGGAACAGATTATCAGCATTTCAATTAATTAAAATGAGGAAAATTGATATGATATACGAGCAAATTGAGTTATGAGCTAGGTCACGGAACAGATTAAACTCACAAGTTGAGGTTCCATTGTATAATATGGCATTTATGTTGAATCAAAAGGATGTCCATATTTTCTATCAGGACGTTGATGGTCTGCACGCTGCCTCTGAGGTCTGTCCATTGCATACACTAGTAGAGAGGTACTAGTGTTTATGCATAGCTTAAAGAACATTACCAGGTAATTAGGGATGGCAACACTGCTAAACTGAGCATGTACACTTTTAGAAAAGCACATGACAATGCCTCCTCCTCGTCTTTGCCTGTCTCTTCTCATCCATGAGGTGTAAGCAGGAATTCTAGCAAAATTTTCTGGAGTTTTGTCATCCAAAAATGTCTGAACAATGGCTATCAATGTCGTTATGTTGAGTGTTCGTAAAACTGTATGTGAGCTCCCCAGCACTGATAATGAAGCCTCTAACGCTGGCCAACAGGATGCTCATACACTGGCTCCTTATGATTGTGTTTAGCTTGAGTTGACAGGTAGGACACTGGGGCAGTCACTGGGACGTAGCTCTATGGTCTAGTGTAAGGCACAAAACTACCTGCTGAGTTGAGACAGGAGTAGACAGGTGGGTGACATATGAGTGTATTCACCAGTTCTGAGATCCTGCTGGTTTGTCCCGGAGCAAATCTCTAAAAAACTGGTGATCCTGTCTGTCAGCTTTTTTTTTTTTTTTTTTTTATAACAGTGGTCTTCCTGATGTTCCTTCTTGTGGCATTAATTGCACCTGGTATCTTGGAGGAAGCTGTTAGTAGTGTAAGCCCTCTGGTGACATCAGGAGCACTGTCTAAATGCCTGGGAAGGTAGTCTCCTATTTCCTGCTTCTCTTGTGTTTCACTGCTAATTCAACTATTGAAGCCACAATGAAAAACTCACTAACAAAGCCACAGTGAAAAACTCAGTAATAAGATCAAAGTGGAAAACTTAAGAAAAATGAAAGGAATCTGCAAAGCCCTTCATTAAAAACCTTTTATAACACAATTAAACAGATTATGATGCAAATGAATACCAGGATCAACTGTAAACATAAAAGTAATCAAAAAGAATTAACATGAGGACATACCTGGAAGATCTGAGCACCTGGTACACCTCTGGTATACGCTCCAAAAGAGTCAGATGTTCCCTGGTCTGCTTGCCCAGGTGGTGGATATCCATAATTCATGTTGCCATATCCTGTCAATTATTATAAGTACAGTATACAGAAGCACTAAACCTGTAAGGATTATAGGTTTAGTGCTTCTGTATACTGCACTGTAAGGATTATACAGGTAAATACTGTTATATGAATAAGAGTCTGGAATAACTCCAAGTGGTCATACAACAACTGGGGAATAGGTGGTGATCAGGTTTGATCCAAGGAAGGGAAGGATAGCTCTAATTTCTTGAATTAAGAACTTAAAAGTGCTCTTCCCTTTGAAGGATCAACAGGCTACTATAGAATACTAACATTTAAAGAACTACAGTAGGGCCCCGCTTTACGGTATTCTGTTTTTTAGCATTCTGCTAATTCAATGGATTTCAATATCCATTGTTCATTATGTTCTTCGTTTGTTCACCTTTTCAGTGTTTTTCAGCCTGACATGCTCAACAGCTGCAACAGAGGTCATCCAGCACTATTTTGTCATTAATACACTGTTTACAGCATTTTTGTGCTCTGAGAGTGTTAACCTGTTATCAGGCTTTTATATGCAAGGGTAGAAACATTGGGCATGTTTCTTTACACCAGTTGTCTATGTTCCCCATCAGTAAAATAAGTACTTGGGTGTTAGTCAATTGATGTGGGTCGCATCCTGGGACAAAACTGACCTGATTTGCCCGAAATGCTCTGCATAACAAGCGGCTTTCTATATTGATGTCAGCTAGGCCTGTATACCTTGTAGAAATAAATATATTATTTTTATATTATAAAATTATAAAAGGCTATGTTCCACTTTTCCAGTCAGGAACCTAACCCACAGTATATGAGGAGCCCTAATGTAAAAAACTTTCTACTGAACTGTGGCTTCTACGTCAATCACTATGATCCACTTCCTTAAGTTAGTTTCTTGTGACAGCTATGTGGGTGTGAGAGCTGCTGGCAGCTTTCTAATTCAAGCCTAATAAACATAATATATCTACTTCACTCAAACAATATGACTGGAGGTAGAACGGATCAAAGAACAACCAAAGTATACTTGCACCTCCAAGCCCCACCAATGCTGCATCTATACTGACACAGAATGAATCAAAATCCCCAAATTTTAGGGGATTTAACTGAACAAATGAAGATCCTCTAGATGTTAACAAAAATAAAGAAGATGCAATATCATCACTGTAAAGTAACTACAGAAGATCTACTAGGTAACCAAACACAATGAAAGAACTGGAAACCATGCTGAGTCATCAAAAAAACTCTGAAGATAAAGCTGCTCAGACTGCTAAGGAACTCATAACACATCTTCAGAGGAATTTTCAAACACAATTTGAAAATCTAGGTAAGAAATAAGCAGAAGCATCATCCAGATGTGAAGGAGCAACAGCAACTTAGTGACTCATCTGTTATGGCAGTTATAAACACAGTGAAGTGTTAATACAGTAAGTGATGCTTCAAAACACCACTTACATACAACATGAATCTGCACATGTAAGAGAAACACACAAAATAGGCAAACCAGTGGTTGGTCTCTCACAGCCCCTAATAACCAATCTAAATAAAAAAGAAAACATTTCATCAAGGCTGTCATCCAAGTCGATATTTTGAGCAGCTCCATGTTAACAATGGTGTTGAGGGTGGCAAGATTAGGGTGGGAGATGACATAAGTCATGTCATCAGCAAAGAGAATGGGTTTCAGGGGTTGGGATATGTTTGGAAGATCATTGATGCAAATGAGGAAGAGCAGGGGTCCAAGGACACTTCCCTGCGGAACTCCAGTATCAAGTGGCCATATTGATGAGGCTGTGTCTTTAATGGTGACATACTGATACCTATTAGAAAGGTAGGATTTAAAATATGCAAGCGCATGGCCTCTTATACCATAGCGGTCAAGTTTGTGGAGTAGGATGCCGTGGTCTACTGTGTCAAACACTTTTCTTAGGTCAATAAAAATTCCTAGCGGATATTCCTTATTTTCCAATGCTGTGTAAAGCTGGTCTAGCATTTTTATAATTGCATCATTAGTGCTTTTATTTTTCCTGAATCCAAATTGGCAGGGGTTGAGTATGTTTTGTGACGTTATAAATGAATATAGTCTCCTGTGCACGAATTTCTCAAAGATTTTGGATAGCAATGGTAAGTTTGATATTGGCCTACAGTTGTTTACATCTGTAGGGTCACAACCTTTATGTATTGGTGTAACCCTTGCTGTCTTGAGTAGTGTCGGGAAAGTGCTAGTTTCTAGTGACTTGTTAAAAAGTAATGTAATAGTATGTGAAAGGACATCTGTAATTGAGTGAATAACAAAAAAAAGTTAGAATAAAAAAAGACCTCATCCAGGCTGCCAAAGTGATGGAAAACATCTGTGAAACCATACCACATGCGGGGATAGAACCCGCGATCAGAGAGTCTCAAAACTCCAGACCGTCACGTTAGCCACTGGGCCAGCTAGCCACAATAAGATTCATCAAACTAGGTATATTTCTACACCATAGGAAGGTTAGCATTAGCACCACTGTGACCATAAATGCAAGTTTTTACAGATGAATCCCCAGCTAGCGTGACCGTGACGAACTCTACCTTAAGTCCCCTCAAAGCCGTCAACATGACTCATGAAATCGTAATGACATGATTGCAAACAATTTGAGCCCTAATTTCAGCCAACTCCAATGTTGCAGTTGACTAAAATCATAGCTATTTCCCTAGAACTCTATTTGTTCTATCGATTGAGTACAAGAATCCACCCATTTACCAATTTCAACTACCCAATAAAGTGGTCAGAAATTGGCAATTTGGGCAATTTCACACAAATTCAAAAGATGCCAATTTCGAAATAGGATCCAGAATAAACAAGACACTAAAATAACATTTTATCTGCTCATTAGTCATGTCTCTAGGCCCCTCTTACATTACCTTTGCTTTCCATTTTGAATTTTTATTCTCACAGAAATTAAAAGGTTTAGAGGGTTTTCTGTTATGTGTACTACTGCATCATTGTAAAAATGGTATAAATTATATCAGTGCACTTGTGAAAGAAAATAAGAATCACCAGTTGACGTGTACTGGACGCGTGGCATGATTTGTTTACTCTTGAACATTGGCAAAAATCGATCATTTTCGCTACTTTGAGCTCAATTTCAAGGTACTTGTCATCATGAAATCAATGAAAATCATCTCTATTATTTCTGTAATATATCCTTCATTCTATCAAATGAGACCAAGTACCATAAGAAAACATACTAGAATGTCACAGTTTTAAACCAAAAAAAAAAATCGGAGTTTTTTTTTCTCATTATGCAGTGCATGCTTCAGGACTTTTTTATACTGCGCACACTGACCACACAGACCCATTCTTTCATATGTAGGCCTGCCAGCTTACTTCCACCAGATTTGAAGGTGCTAGAATTTAGGCGTACAAGTGCGTGATCAACCTTGGCTGCAATGACGTAATGTACGTGACCGACCCTCAAAGGGTTCAATGAATTCGTCGCTAAGCGAGGAGCATACGATAATGGTAGTGAGTTTGTGTAGACCATCTCTGATATTGTTTTAACATCACCTTTGCAATGTTTATAGTGTGTGTACTGTACATATATTAAAATAAACAGAATAGAGGAAATCAGCTCTAATACATGTATACATTATTTAGGTACGAATACTGGTCAGAGAGCCCGTCATAAGTCCGAGGCATCGGTAAATGAGTACATCACTAAGTGAGGAGAAGCTGTACAGTTTTTTGACCTCCTTATCAGGCTGGTTAGTACTGATGAGTAATGTTTAGTCTGGTCCCTAGGTATTAGCCCCAATCTGTACTGCTTTTTATATAGGTGTTTTTTATTAATAGATTTGAGGATGCTGTTTGTAAGCCAGGGGCTGTTAAGTCTCTTAGCTGTGATCTGTTTAGTGTTTTTAAGGCAATGCAAGTTATAGAGGTACTGGGTCTTATTTTTTTAAATTATTTACACATTCATGAATATCTGGGTTGATTGCTAGTTCGTTTTGCCAGTCAATGTTACTCACTGCTGTAATAAAGTTATTAATAGTAGAAATAAAATGTAATACAGTGGAACCTCTACTTACGAGTGAATCCACGTGCAAGTTTTTCCAGATACGAACAGTCATTCGGTCGATTTTTTGCTTCCAGACGCGAGCGAAATTTCCAGATGCGAGCGGCCCTTAAGGGTTCCTTGATCTAGGGAAATGGATCTCGGTTGTTTGTTAGACTATCTTATTTAAACTTGGGCAATGTATAATGGAAAGATGCTTCTTAATGTACACCAAAAATGAAAGAAATTGGACCATGAATAACAGAGTTCACTCCTCAGCCATTAGCCTCCCCTTAGCAGAATATTTTCGAATAGTTTTTATGGTTGTGTTCTCATATTTCTGGTCTCGTTTGATAGAATGGAAGATATACTACAGAAATAGATATGATTTTGATTGGTTTCGCGATGAAAAGTACCTTGAAACTGAGCTCAAAGTAGCAGAAAAGTTCAATTCTTTGGCGATGTTCAAGAGTAGCAGTGGCAGACAACATGAAGCAGCAGTGGCAGAGAACATGAAGCAACAGTGGCAGACAACATGAAACTGCAATGGCAGACTTTGTTGTACCCTACTGTTATGACCAAGGTCATAATGACATTAATTTATATATGTACAGTGGACCCCCGGTTAACGATATTTTTTCACTCCATAAGTATATTCAGGTGCCAGTACTGACCGAATTTATTCCCATAAGGAATATTGTGAAGTAGATTAGTCCATTTCAGACCCCCAAACATACACGTACAAACGCACTTACATAAATACACTAACATAATTGGTCGCATTCGGAGGTAATCGTTATGCGGGGGTCCACTGTATTATCCACTTAATATTATACTCGGGGTTTCTTTAATATTAGCTAAATTAAAGATTCCACTAGTTTATAATATTATCTGATTTAGTAATATACCCGGATATGATGTGAATACATGTATATATATATTTATGTATTTTGAGTAATGTGTTGGGTAGGTAGGTAACAGCTGGCTAAGGGTTGAAATAAGGTATGTCCTTATAGGGTAGCTTAGCCTACTCTTCCCTCTACCCTTTGGCGAGTTGATGTCATGTAGAGATTAACTGTGTTAATTCAGTTCGCCTCTCTCTGCCGACTCAGTGTGCATTGACTGAGCTACCCCTCTAGTACTCCGCCTTATTCTTACTTGGATAGAGAATTCTGTTGTAGAAACTCCTGAACCAGCTTGAGATTTATTCTGAAGTGAAGTCTGCGGTCAGTTATATACTGTTACCTTCAGTTTACGATGTGACAGCCTGTGTCAAGTTTAGAACTTTAAGTGATATATTCCTTATGCCAGGGAGTTACTCAGTGAAGGTGTCCATTCTTAATGTATATACTCGCGTACAAGTAATATCATTATTGAGGAAGCAGTAATATTCCTCTGATCATTAACAACTGTAGTGACCATATTGACAGTCTCCAGAAGGAGTCTATGATGTACGTTCTATTTAAGTGTTTTCTTATGTGAATGAAGTTTCTGACGAAGTGATATTTAATAGATATTTATGAATATCTAAGAAGTATTTAAGCTTTTAAATAAAAAGAAACTAGAAAAGACTGAGTAACTATTATTTGTGCCTTACATTTCTAAGTTTGGAAGTATTTTCTCATTCTATGAAGTGTATTGTTACGGAGTGCACTAACCTGGCTAAAGATTAAGATTCGAACCGTAACACCTACACTATAAGCGAGTTTCTGAATGCCGCCACGAGATGGCAGTATGTATCAAAACAACACTCAGTCCACTCCACTCATGGTGGAGGGAATTCTCGTGTTTTCCTTACATTTTGTACAGTTATATTGCAAAATTTCTTGTTTCTAACCATAGGTCCTAAGAAAGCAAGTGCAAAGGACAGTGCTGAGAAGAAAAAGAGGATGATTTCCATGGAGGGGTGTTAATATTGCAGTTTAAAAACTGTAGTGTAAAGCACCCTTCTGGCAAGACAGTGATGGAGTGAATGATGGTGAAAGTTTTTCTTTTTCGGGCCACCCTGCCTTGGTGGGAATCGGCCAGTGTGATAATAAAAAAAAATAAACAAATAAACTAGGTAGAGGGTTAAGGACTTGGCCAGGCAGTACTAGTGTACCACTTCTACTATATATACAATACTAAAGCAGAAAGAGCCAATGACAATGTGTAGCATTAAGAGTGTAGCAATTAAGTGTAGCATTAAGAGTGTAACAATTATAAGTCACTCTGTCTGACTTTTCTGGGTTATCCTAGGTTCTCTACATATGTAGTCAGGAGCAGGAATGGCCACTGTAGTGGCCCTATAAACCCTAACAACAACAATGGCCACTGTCACCACCACTAGCCACATATGTAATGACATGTATTTTATTCATTCTAATAGTATATATATCATGTTTCTAAGTTATTAATATTTTTTATTATATCATATTAGATGAACTGTGATAGATAAATAAGCCATAGAGTTGATATTAGGGAAATTATTGAAGTATTTTGTCGCGCCTGGAGTTCCACTAGAATGGATTAATTCCATTTCAATTAATTTAAATGAGGAAAATTGACTCGGCAAACGAGCAAATCCGGATGCGAGCAAGGTCATGGAACGGATTAAACTTGTAAGTAGAGTTCCATTGTATTATAAAAATAGATAAAATGCTATGTTACAGAAGAATATAATATGCAATCTTATCAGTAGTAGTAGTAGTACAATAAATATGAATATTACCTTGGTTACCATAGGCAAAATTTTGTCCACTGGTGTCTTCAAAGAGTTGGGGGGGTGGGGGAGCCGGAGGCGGGTGTTGGTTACGAGGCTGCCCATACACGTCATACTGGCTGTCATACATGCTTGCTACGTTCCTGGTTCCACCCGAACCACCACTTAACACTCTCCCACCACGAACCTGCTCTCCTGAACCAGCTAAAAATAAAAATAAAAATGACATTAATGGATGTTCACAGGACAATCATAAAAATGTTAAGGAAGAATCACTGGTTAGTAATACACCACTTACTGTACATGCAAATTATAATGACTGACGACCAAACCAGTATCCTTGCAATTACGTAAGTATAATTATACCAATCCTTCCTCGTGAAAGAAGAACAATTATTCTGATGCAACATATGCAAAATATATACAGTTGACCCTTGTTAACCCTTTCACTGTCACAATCCCCCCGAAAGTATAAGGGCTGTCAGTGTAGAGATTTTAAGTCTTCTCAAGAATAAATACAATTTAATTTATGCAATAACACAAAAACAAAATCTCATCAGTACTTACCAAGATATGAAGGAATGAAGTTGCAGGTCCCTAACCTGATAATGGCAATACAGTGGACCCCCGGTTAACGATATTTTTTCACTCCAGAAGTATGTTCAGGTGCCAGTACTGACCGAATTTGTTCCCATAAGGAATATTGTGAAGTAGATTAGTCCATTTCAGACCCCCAAACATACACATACAAACGCACTTACATAAATACACTTACATAATTGGTCGCATTCGGAGGTAATCGTTATGCGGGGGTCCACTGTATAGGCAGTGATTACCACATGCTGCATATTTTATATTTACTTTCTTCCACTTTTTTCTGGCATTTTTTGAGTTTTAATAATTTCAAGTTTCTGGTATACAACACAATAGTTGCACTAACAGTATATTATTTGCAAAACAATATTACACAAAAATGTATATACACAGGTATCTATTTGCTTCACTTTCATACTGTTCTAACATGTACAGAACATATACAGTATATACAGGCAATGATCATGTTCCTAGAACTGCTGCAATCGGTACAAGTCCCTAAAAGAGCATTTTTACTCTCCTTCAACATAAAATGTGTATCCCTGTACTTTACTGCAGGAGTTCCCAACCAGGGGTGCTCGCACCCCCTGGGGGTGCAAGACATCATTCCAGGGGGTGCGAGAAGCGTCCGTCTTAATAACAGGAAATTAATTCATTTATTACTTATTAATATTCAATAATCATAGTAAAATTACCATTATCTCAATTACCAAAATTCTCAAGCAAGAAACAGGAACAAAAGAGTCATTGAATTAAAATGGATACGCAAACTTTTTGGAAGTCAGCCTTTTGATTTTATTATCTTGTACATATTTAAAGAAAGTAACTATTTTTTGTATGATATACTCAAATGTTAATCGGAGACATCCTTTCTTGTCCATATGTTTGATTTTTTACATATTAAAAAAATAAAATTCCTTTCTAAAGGTTTGAAAGCTAGTTCTTGATTTTACTTTTTTTGTATATACCTTTGACCTTTGAAGATATACCTTTGAAGAATTTCGAGACTATATCTACTCTCTGAGCCCGGCCATGGGCCAGGCTCGTCTGGTGCTCGCCTGGTAAACCAAGAGTTATTATTTTTGTAAGGTGTATTCAAATATCATTCTGTGATATGTTTCTTTTCTGTAAGTCTGATTTTTGTTCACATATTATATTAGAAAGTGAAATAAATATCTTCTTTTGATAAAATTTAGTATGATTCCACATCCTTTATCCTTGAACAAAGTTTAAATTGTAGGGGGTGCGAGGTTAGAGCAAAAATTTTATAGGGGTGCGGGAGTAAGAAAAGGTTGGGAACCACTGCTTTACTGGGTGCCAAGACATGAGTGCACTGGCATAACATCACTTTTGAGCTCATTTATTCTTGGCTGTAGTAGAAAGTGTAGTTAGAAAGTGATTACCATACCTCAAACAAGAGGGTATTTGATCAGAATGGTGAAGCATGTGCTGTGTTGCTGGTGTGCCCTGGTATTTTTTCATTATTTGTCTAAAGACAAACAGAAAAAGGAGCATGGTGGTCCATTTCCACTCTTGACTTGGTGCATACTTTAAGCAATCACCAATGTAATGTCAACAAGAAGAAAGAAAAACTTCATGTACCACTTGTAGCCCCTCTGGATATAATCAACAAACCCAATCTGCATGTCACCTTTGTCCACAATGCATATTATTTGTGTAGTCAATCACAGTAGTTGGTCTTACAGTGGGTTCATTTATTTCCCTATTCATCTTTCCTGTTTCTTTCAGTTGATGCTCATATTTCCTGTTTCTTTCAGTTGATGCTCATATTTCCTGTTTCTTTCAGTTGATGCTCATCTCCTGTTTCTTTCAGTTGATGCTCATCTTTCCTGTTTCTTTCAGTTGATGCTCATCTCCTGTTTCTTTCAGTTGATGCTCATCTTTCCTGTTTCTTTCAGTTGATGCTCATCTTTCCTGTTTCTTTCAGTTGATGCTCATCTTTCCTGTTTCTTTCAGTTGATGCTCATCTTTCCTGTTTCTTTCAGTTGATGCTCATCTTTCATGTTTTTTTCAGTTGATGTTCATCTTTCCTGTTTCTTTCAGTTGATGCTCATCTTTCCTGTTTCTTTCAGTTGATGCTCATCTTTCCTGTTTCTTTCAGTTGATGCTCATCTTTCCTGTTTCTTTCAGTTCATGCTCATCTTTCCTGTTTCAGTTCATGCTCATCTTTCCTGTTTCTTTCAGTTCATGCTCATCTTTCCTGTTTCAGTTCATGCTCATCTTTCCTGTTTCTTTTGGTTCATGCTCATTATGTTTGTCATGCAACCAAAATGTCATGTCATTACATGAAACATCTGCACCTCACCAGCACCAATGCCTACACTGAACTTGGGTGCATGTTTTCATGTTCCATGCACTATACTATGAACATTTGTCATGTTTGCATGTTCCACACACACTACCACAGACATTTGTCATGTTTGCCTGCAGAATATCACTGAATGGTGCTTGTGTACCAGTTACCAAGATGCAGTTCCATCATTTACCTAATAACTTCCTCGTATCTTGCAATGTTTTGATGAATAAAGAACTGGAACAACACACAAATAACCCATACATAGAAGACTGAAACTTACGATGACATTTAAGTCCAACTAATTAATGGTCCAAGTCAAAATGCAACAATGTCATAAGTTTGTCTCGCATGTGCGAGTTATTTCTGTAATGTTTTGCTTCCTGTGTTCGCAATCAGCTCTAATCCCAAGCCACTTTCAGTTACACAAAAAGATGTACAGTGGAACCTCGACTTATGAGTGCCCCAACATACGAGTTTTTCAAGATATGAGCCGTCGCTCAGTTGATTTTTTGCTCCGAGTTACAAGCCAAAATCTGAGTTACAAGTGAGCTTCAGAATGCCACAACTAGTTGGTGCAGCGAACACCAGCATTTTGTGCAGTTATTTTGCCAAATTTCTTTTTCACCCACACCACCTACTGCACACTCACCCACCCAGTTATCCATCATCCACACCACCCACACTGGGCCACTAACACCTACACTCACACCATCCCTATCACACCACTTCATTGCTTCCAGCCTCCACCCCTTCCCTGTTCAGCATCCTCCACCTCCAGCCTCCCACCCCTCCATACCTCTCATATACCTCTTATGAGTTCCGAGAGTCTACTCCCAGAGCCCAGCCATGGTCCAGGCTCATTTGGTGTTTGCCTGGTCAACCAGGCTATTGCTGCTGGTGGCCCACTTCCCTACATATCCATCACAGCCTGGTTAATCTGGCACCTGATGAAGATATTTGTCCAGTTTCAAGCAGTGTTTCTTTTATCTTCTTGTAAGGTGGTGAATAATCTGTGGCCATAGATGTTGATACAGTGTTCCTTTATTGTGCTCACCACACCTCATCTTTTCAATGGGTTTATTTTGCACTTCCTCCCATACCTCTTACTCCAGTATGTTATGGCAGTGTGCAGATTTAGGAACAGGCCCTCAAGTACTTTCCAGGTATATATTATCATCTTTCTCTCTCTCCACCATTCAGTTTCCAACTCCCTTGCCAGCAGTCCCCAAATCCTCACCACCATCACACTGACCCCACCCCTCCACCATCCTAATCTCTCTAGCCCCTCCTGTGAATACCCCAACCCCCACCCCAACCACTCTAACCTCTTTTACAACCCTCACACAGTTGCTGAGAGTGAGAGAATCCACTAGAATTTATACATAGCTCTATGTAAGCAACATTGGGCACAATAACATAGATCTATGAGGGTGACAGTGAAAGGGCTATCTTTAACCCTTTCAGGGTTTCCGACGTACTAGTACAGCTTACGCACCAGGGTTATTGACGTACTAGTATGCCTAAATTCTAGCGCCTTCAAATCTAGCGAGAGAAAGCTGGTAGGCTTACGTATGAAAGAATGGGTCATGTGGGCAGTGTGCACAGTATAAAAAAAATCCTGCAGCACACAGTGCATAATGAGAAAAAACACTCTGACCGTGTTTTTGGTTTAAAACAGCGACTTTACAGTGTATTTTTGTAGGGTATTTATAATTTTATTTTAGTTTTCCTGGTCTCATTTTATAGAATAGAAGTCAATGCAGAAATTGAGATGATTTTGATTGTTTTCATAATGAAAAGTACCTTGAAATCATACCAAGCGTCCAATACATGTCAACTGGTGAGTCTAATATTCTTTCACAAGTGTGCTGATATTATTTATACCATTTCTACATCATTTGTACACTAATGAAGTGGTCTGCATAACAGTAAATCTTCTATTTTTTGTGAGAATAAAAATTCAAAGTGGAAAGCAAAAGAGATGTAAAAGGGGCCTGGGGACATGACTAATGAACAGAGAAAATGTTATTTTAGTGCCAGGAATGTCTGTCTTGTTTATTCTGGACCCTATTTGGAAATTGGCATCTTCTGAAATTTGTATGAAATTGGCAAAATTGCCAATTTCTGACCACTCTTTTGGATAGTTGAAATCGGTAAATGGGTGTTTTCTTGTACTTAATCGATAGAAAAAATGGAGTTCTAGCGAAATACATGTGATTTTTGTCGACTAGTACACTGGAATTGGCCAAAAATAGAGCTCAAAGTGGGCGAAATTGCCGATACGTAAACACCATCAAGATCGCTAACTTCGTGAGAGCATAATTCAGTAAGTTTTCTATCAGATTTCATACTTTTGGTGTCATTATAATCAGGAAAATATTATCATTTCATAAGAAAAAATAATTTTTTTTTTCTGAAAAATTTTCAAACCTGAGAACGAGTTTAGGAGAGGGCCTCTTGACCCTGAAATGGTTAATTAGGACCATATAAACTATTCATTAAGCAAAAAATATGTTAAGTGAATTTCATTTTCCTAACCTGAGATGCAAGCCAGGACGACACTACTTGCTGCTTAACCCTTTGAGGGTCAAGAGGCCCTCTCCCAAACTCGTTCTCAGGGTCAAAAAATTTTCGAAAAAAAAAATCTTATGAAATGATAGAGAATCTTTTTCTGATCATGACACCAAAAGTATGAAATTTGATAGAAAACTTACGAAATTATGCTCTCGCAAAGTAATGGTCTCAAAGTAGGCGATTTTGCCCACTTTGAGTCCTATTTTCGGCCAATTCCAATGTTGCAGTTGACTAAAATCATAGCTATTTCCCTAGGACTCCATTTGTTTTATCAACTGAGTACAAGAATCCACCCATTTACCGATTTCAACTACCCAATAAAGTGGTCAGAAATTGGCAATTTGGGCAATTTCACACAAATTTCAAAAAATTCTAATTTCGAAATAAGATCCAGAATAAACAAGACAGACATTCATGGCACTAAAATAATATTTTATCTGTTCATTAGTCATGTCTCTAGGCCCTTCTTACATTACCTTGCTTTCCATTTTGAATTTATATTCTAACAGAAAATAGGTTTTCTGTTATGTATACTACTACATCAATGTAAAAATGGTATAAATTATATCGGCACACCTGTGAAGGAATATTAAGACTCACCAGTTAACGTGCATTGGATGCGTGGCTTGATTTGTTTACTCTTGAACATCGAAAAAAATCGATCATTTGCGCTACTTTGAGCTCAATTTCAAGGTACTTGTCATCATGAAACCAATCAAAATCATCTCTAATTCTGTAATATATCTTCCATTCTATCAAATGAGACCAAGGAAACAAGAATACAACCATAAATACCATACGAAAATACACTAGAAAGTCACTGTTTTAAACCAAAAACACAGTCGAAATTTTTTTCTCTCATGCACAGCGTGCTTCAGGATCTTTTTTATACTGCGCACACTGACCACACAGACCCATTCTTTCATATGTAGGCCTGCCAGCTTTCTTCCACCAGATTTGAAGGCGCTAGAATTTAGGCGTACAAGCACATGACCGACCCTGGCTGCAATGACGTACTTGTACGTGACCGACCCTCAAAGGGTTAAGTCCTGTTTATTCCTTTTTGTTTGGTTAAGGATGGGGTGGTGGAGGAAGAGAATGAAAATCCCCTTCTGTCTCTCCCAGCCCTCTTTTTTCTTCCTCATCCATTTCCTCCATCTCTATGAGCTCAACATTCCTCCAAGGTGAGAGTTAAGCCACTGCCAGAAATTTCCTATGGTAATTTATTTTCCTTCAAATTACTCATCAGATGCCATGAGACAATAAAATCAAATAAGTAACAATAAAAACATTTCATGTTCTTGTTGGTTGCATTGATTGTGGTATATGTTTATCTGGTGGGTTTCTGTTTATATGATGCAGCTTGGTCAATGTTTATACATGTACATATGCATTAAAATCATGAGTGTTCAATACAGACATTCACAAATATACATCCAGAGAGAGAGAGAGAGAGAGAGAGAGAGAAATATAGAGAGAAATAGAGAGAAATAGAGAGAGAGAGAGAGAGAGAGAGAGAGAGAAATATAGAGAGAAATAGAGAGAAATAGAGAGATAGAGATAGAAATAGAGACAAATAAATACAGAAATAAAGACAGAAATAGAGATAGAAATAGAGATAGAAATAGAGATAAAGATAGAGAGAGAGATAGAGAGAGAGATAGCTAGCTGCAAGAACTGTCAAAACTGTCAGTGGTGACAATAAGGCAGGAGGAGGTGCATTTCCTTCTTAAATCACTTGACCAAGAAAAGGCTGTGGGCCCAGACAAGTTCAGCCCAAGATTGCTGAGAAGATGTGCAGACCAGCTAGCAGCACCTCTAACTCGCATCTTTCAGCACTGCCTAGTACAGTGTAAATGGCCCTCTCTGTGGAAAGAGGCAAATGTAGTCCCTGTTCACAAAAAGAAGAGCAGAGCAGAAATCAGCAACTACAGACCAGTGTCACTCCTGTCAATCACTGGTAAGATCCTTGAGACAATAATCTCAAGACAAATGACAGAGTTTTTTTGACTACCACTCACTACTTTGTGATTGTCAATATGGCTTCAGGAAAGGTTACTCTGCTGCTGATCTGTTGTTAAGCCTCTCCACTAAGTGGCACCAGTCACTGGATGAATCCAAAGTCAGCTGTGTGGTAGCACTGGACATTGCTGGTGCTTTCGACCGGGTGTGGCACCAGGGTCTCTTAGCAAAACTTCAAGCACTGGGAATTGCAGGCTCTACGCTATGTCTCCTCAGTAATTACCTTCATGGTGGAGCTCTAAAGGTAGTTCTCAACGGAACAGAATCAGCAAGACATCCTATTGGGGCAAGTGTTCCACAAGGAAGCGTGCTGGGACCATTGTTATGAATGTCTACTTCAACGACCTTCTCCATCTCATCCCAGAATCCCAAGCATATGCAGACGACTGTACACTGACATTCACTTATCCAAGAGAAGAAATGCCAGCTGCTCTAAGCTACATCAATCACCAGCTAAGAGCTATATCAGCTTGGGGAAATAGATGGCAAGTAACATTTGTGCCTGAGAAAACGCAAATGATGATGGTCTCTAGGCACCATGATGGGAATGCTGGTGCAGTAGTAAGGATGAATGGAAGGGTGTTGGCACCTGGAGAAGTTGATATCCTTGTCGGTATTATATAAAATTCTTGTACTACTACTACTAGTACTACTACCACTACTACTACCTCCACCTCTTCCTGCCTATATATAGCCGTCCTGCTTCTCCTCTGTTAGTGTGACTTTGTCAATGGTCCAAGTTGGACCGAAACGTCGTCGTAAGCTTCTGTCTTTTATGTGCGGGTTATTTGTGTATTGACTCCAAACTAACCATGAAGAACCATGTTGTAAATCTTGCAAACAAGGCAGCCAGGAAACTTACAGCACTTTGCCGTATCTCGCATCTGCTTGACAGTAGGGGTTGCAAGATTCTGTACGAGGCACAAGTACGCTCACACCTCGAGTATGCTCCACTTTCTTGGTTTGCCTGCCCCCCCCTCTCATCTGCGACTGCTTGACAGAGTAGAGAACAGAGCAACACGTCTCATCTCTCGCCTGGACCCATCCTGGATAGACCTGTCATTTCAGCAGAGCCTTCAACACAGGAGGGATGTGGGTGGCCTTACTGTTATGTATAAGGCCAACATTGTCAAAGTACCACACTTGGATCCACTTCGAGGACAGCATGAAACAAGCTTTAATGCCACAAGACGGGCAGAAAGCAGCAACTTCACTCTGGCTGTACCCTTCTCCAGAACATCACTCCATCTGAGATCATATATACCCAGGATGACTCGAGTATGGAACACATTCGTACAGAATAATGATGTCAACGAGATAAAGACAGTTGATCAAATGAAAATGCTGGCCCACAGATGGCTCCAACTTCATCCCGTTCCCTACTTGTATGTCTCATAACAATAAAAATGCTTTCAAATGAGCTGATGTAATTAACAGCTCTTAGCTTGCCAATAAAGTTAGGAATCCTTAACTTGTAAATCGCTTGTCAATGAAGCTAGGGATCCTTAACCTTGTCAAACCCTGTGTAAAAAAAAAAAGAGAGAGAATGAGAGAATGAGAGAGAGAGAGAGAATGAGAGAATGAGAGAATGAGAGAGAGAATGAGAGAGAATGAGAGAGAATGAGAGAGAATGAGAGAGAATGAGAGAGAATGAGAGAGAATGAGTATGAGAGAGAGAGAGAATGAGAGAGAGAATGTATTCCAGACTCGAGTCATCCTGGGGATAAATCATCAATGGTGAGAAACATCAGACAATAAATTCTGAAAAAAATTGTTTCTATGCATGCATCCCATATATGCTATAGATTTTGCACAAGCCAGACTGGATGAGGGGGATGTTCGAACACATTACAAGATTTTTGCTACTCGCTCAGTTTTAATATCTCACGAACAAGTTGTATAGTAAAAATGCATAGAAATAAAGTTGTAAATTTATATATATATATATATATATATATATATATATATATATATATATATATATATATATATATATATATATATATATATATATATATATATATATATAGCAGGAGTAATATCCCCATAATATGAGTGCAAGCTATCCCCAGAAATACGTAAAAATGATCAAAATCACGTAAAACCCTCCTCAGGGTTTACTATGTCTGTTCTATTATTAGATCCAAGGATTTCTATGGAACAATGAGCTCTGTCTTCATCTCACTGCTGTGAGACTGACTACCAGAATGATTTTGTAAATATAAGCTATTTAATTCATTTTATTTAAAATAAAAAATTAAAATCGAGTATCATTTTGTCTTCATTTTCATTAATAACAGTAAGCAGAGGATGGCAGAATGCTCAAGTTTACTATCCACAACCAGTCTGGCTCACACAAAAACTGTAGCATATATGGCAAATATACTTATTAGCAATCTTGTTCAGAATTTGTTTCCCATTTTTATCATGATGAAAACCATCATCAAATGTACTGCTTTCCAAATAACTGCAAAAAACTAGTCAAAAGCCCCTACTCAGGAGGGGGAAGGGGTGAAAATAGAGGAGACAAAGGTTGGGCAAATGAGAATTTTCTTATTTTTATTTCTACAGCCTTCAGGAGTACACCTACCATCCGACTTACGACCGAGTTCGGTTCCGAGAAACCGGTGGTAAGTCGAAATGATCATAAGTCGAACTTTACTACTGAATATCAACAAAACATTTTTGTAATGACTTTATTTTATTGTTTTATTTTGGTATTTCATGTTTTACTTTACTTTTTTATGTTGTTAGTACTGTATTTTATACTGTAAGGTTTAGGATAAACAATGTGTACAACACAAATAGTTGTTTATTTCCCAGAAATTTGGCATAAAAAAACACGGTCGTAAGTCGAGCAGGTCGTAAGTTGGATGGTAGGTGTATATGTAGAAAATTTCATCGTTTTATGAAGTACTGTATTTCTGCTATTTCCTGTTTTCACGTAAATTTGCCTGGACTAGGCTGGTATTTTTAAGAGTTTCTGGCTTGAGCTTAGTACAGCTGCCATGGTCCTGGAATATCTGCATAAAGCCAAAGACACCTGTCGTAAAGTTTGTGAGAATGAGAAATATTATACATAGAAAAAGTGAGTAATAATACAGCATTAGTTTCAGTCATGGTGCACAAAGCTATTCATATTTTTAGTGTACAAATCCACACACACACCTAAGCATTCCATATGAATACTAAGGCTGGTACTAGCTAAGTGCTAAAGAAACTAGAAAATATTTTGAAGCAATATTAAATCACAGCAGTGGCACAGCAATTGAGAGATTATATTATGTTCATATGGAAGCACTAAGCTTGTAATGGGTCATACAGCACTTAGAGGAATGGGAGATAATCAGATTTGATGCAAGGAAAGGTACCTCTAATTCCTCAAATCAAGAGCCTTTCATCAGGGAATGTTTTAGTAGGGGTTGTAGATACTGGCATAAAATATCACTGCCAAACCTAACTAGGTGATCCGAATCTGAAAATAAATATCACTGCATAACCTAATTAGGTAATCTGAATCTAACATGCCCAAATGTATTCACTCCTAAAACATGGCAAAAATGCCATTATAAACCTGTATGGTGCTGTGGTGTTATGCTCTGGTAATGAACACCACTCTAACTGTTGTAATGAAATTAGTAATATGTCATATACATATACATCAGAGTAGCCCCACAACATTTGTATATGGTAAGATAGTATATAGCTAAGAAAAATTCACCTGACAAATCTAAAATATTCTAAACAGTAGTAGAGTGAGTCTGCAGCACAAAAATGTTGTTTGTTGTATATTTAACCTCGGATAACCCTTGGATAACGTACTGTATGTGTTGTAGGCATTCATGGTTACTTAGTGAATGAACAAACAAAAAATTTATATTCTCAATAGGTACACCACTGTTACAAAAAATAGGTGACATTTATTTCATACATTATGAAAAGCCCCTAGTTATGCAAAGAATTCTGGGCTCACTAAAACATGACTTTGTATAGCAGTACAGCTGATGTGAGAATTTTTTAGGATAATACGAAACTGTACTATTTTATTTATAATAATTACTGGGTGGTAGAAAAAGTGATGATAAGTGCACAAGTACGAATGCTGAGCAAAATCTGGACAAGCAGACACGTATATTACATATATTTGACATTTATATTTGGACTACATACATTTAAACCAAATTCACGCATTTTTAACTAATTTTTTTGCTGTTGGCAGATACAGAACATTTTGTATAATAAAGAAATAAGTTTGTATTTAAGCTTTGGGTGCATAGCATGCAAAAAAAAAAATTACAATGTTTTTCAGAGTACATAAAAAGGACATTATGTATTGTAGTTATAATCTAAGATAACCCAATAAAGTCAATGCTGTTTACACCAATATTACAAACTACAATACCCTGCTACAGCCAATAACCCCACTACAGCAAATAAAGTGCTGTTAGAGTGTGAGCGAGGTAGCATTTATGAAGGGGTTCAGGGAAACTGGCAGGCCAGACTTGAGTCCTGGAGATGGGAAGTACAGTGCCAGCTCTCTGAAGGAGGGGTGTTAATGTTGCAGCTTTTTAACTGTAGTGTAAGCGCACTTCTAGCAAGACAGTGATGGAGTGCATGATGAGGAAAGTTTTTCTTTTTCGGGCCACCCTGTCTTGGTGGGAGACGGCCGATGTGTTAATAAAATAATAAATACTCCTAATAGTAACCCACTACAGCAAATAATAACCCCACTAATGCAAATAATAACCCCACTAATGCAAATAATAACCCCACTGCAGCAAATAATCAAACTACAGCAAACAGTAACCCCACTAAAGAAAATAATAACCCCAGTACTGCAAATAATCAAACTACAGCAAATAATAACCCCACAGCAGCAGTAACAGCCTGGTTGATCAGGCTCTGATCCACCAGGAGGCCTGGTCACAGACCGGGCCGTGGGGTCGTTGACCCCCGGAACTCTCTCCAGGTAAACTAAAACAAATAATAACCCCAATACTGCAAATAATCAAACTACAGCAAATAATAACCCCACTAAAGCAAATAATAACCTCACTACAGCAAATAATAACCCAACTACAGACTGAATACCCCAACTATAGACTGGATACCCCAACTACAGACTGGATACCCCAACTACAGACTGGATATCCCAACTACAGACTGGATACCCCAACTACAGACTAGATACCCCAACTACAGAGTGGATACCCCCACTACAGATTGGATATCCCCATTACAGACTGGATATCCCCACTACAGACTGGATATCCCCACTACAGACTGGATATCCCCACTACAGAGTGGATACCCCAACTACAGAGTGGATACCCCAACTACAGAGTGGATACCCCAACTACAGAGTGGATACCCTCACTACAGAGTGGATACCCTCACTACAGTGGATATCCCCATTACAGACTGGATATCCCCACTACAGACTGGATACCCCACTACAGACTGGATACCCCCACTACAGACTGGATACCCCAACTAGACTGGATACCCCCACTACAGACTGGATACCCCAACTATAGAGTGGATACCCGAACTACAGAGTGGATACCCCAACTACAGAGTGGATACCCCAACTACAGAGTGGATACCCCAACTACAGAGTGGATACCCCAACTACAGAGTGGATACCCCAACTACAGAGTGGATACCCCAACTACAGAGTGGATACCCCAACTACAGAGTGGATACCCCAACTACAAACTGGATACCCCCACTACAGACTGGATATACACATTATGGACTGGATGCCCCAATTACAGACTGGATACTCCCACTAGCACCAGATATACTTTTGATGAACTTTACGAGACTTACTAATCCCGGAGCCTGGCCATGGGCCCGGCTCATCTGGTGCCAGCCTAGTCAACCAGACTGTAGCTGCTGGAGGCCTGCTGACCCACATGTCCATCACAGCCTGGCTACTACAGAATTGATACTCCCACTATAAATGGGATACTCCCACTATAGACTAGACATCCCAACAAATTGGATACCTCCACTATAGACTCAATACCCACACTACAGTCTGGATACCCCCACTACAGACTGGATACCCCCACTACAGACTGGATATCACCACTACAGACTGGATATCCCCACTGCAGACTGGATACCCCCACTGCAGACTGGATACCCCACTGCAGACTCGATACCTCCACTGCAGACTGGATACCCCCACTGCAGACTGGATACCCCCACTGCAGACTGGATACCCCCACTGCAGACTGGATACCCCCACTGCAAACTAGATACCACCATTGCAGACTAGATACCCCACTGCAAACTAGATACCCCCACTGCAGACTAGATACCCCCACTGCAGACTAGATACCCCCACTGCAGACTAGATACCACCACTGCAGACTAGATACCACCACTGCAGACTAGATACCCCCACTGCAGACTAGATACCACCACTGCAGACTAGATACCACCACTGCAGACTGATACCCCCTCTACAGACTGGATACCCCCACTGCAGACTAGATACCCACTACCAACTGATACCCCCACTACAGACTGGATACACCCACTACAGACTGGATACCCCTACTACAGACTGGATAACCCCACTACAGACTGATACCCCCACTAGACTGATACCCTCACTACAGACTGATACCCCTACAAACTGATACCCCCACTACAGACTGATGCCCCCACTACAGACTGGATACCCCCACTACAGACTGATACTCCCACTAGACTGATACCCCCACTACAGACTGATACCCCCACTACAGACTGATACCCCCACTACAGACTGATACCCCCACTACAGACTGATACCCCCACTACAGACTGATACCCCACTATGCACTGATACCCCACTACAAATGATACCCCTACTACAGACTGGATACCCCCCACTACAGACTGGATACCCCACTACAGACTGATACCCCCACTACAGAATGGATACCCCCACTACGGACTGGATGCCCCCACTACAGAATGGATACCCCCACTACAGACTGGATACCCCCACTACAGACTGATACCCCCACTACAGACTGGATACCCCCACTACAGACTGGATATCCCCACTACAGACTGATACCCCCACTACAGACTGGTTACCCACACTACAGAATGATACCCCCACTACACTGATACCCCCACTACACTGATACCCCCTACAGACTGATACCCCCCACTAGACTGATACCCCCACTAGACTGATACCCCCACTAGACTGATACCCCCACTAGATTGATACCACCACTAGACTGATACCACCACTAGACTGATACCCCCACTAGACTGATACCACCACTAGACTGATACCACCACTAGACTGATACCACTAGACTGATACCCCTAGACTGATACCACCACAAGACTGGTACCACCACTAGACTGATACCACCACTAGACTGGTACCACCAGAAGACTGATACCACCACTAGACTGATACCACCACTAGACTGATACCCCCACTAGACTGATACCACCACTAGACTGATACCCCCACTAGACTGATACCCCTAGACTGATACCCCCACTAGACTGATACCACCACTAGACTGATACCACCACTAGACTGATACCCCCACTAGACTGATACCACCACTAGACTGATACCCCCACTAGACTGATACCACCACTAGACTGATACCACCACTAAACTGATACCCCCACTAGACGGATACCCCCACTAGATGGATACCACCACTAAACTGATACCACCACTATACTGATACCCCCACTAGACTGATACCACTACTAGACTGATACCACCACTAGACTGATACCCCCACTAGACTGATACCACCACTAGACTGATACCACCACTAGACTGATACCACCACTAGACTGATACCACTAGACTGATACCACCACTAGACTGATACCACCACTAGACTGATACCACCACTAGACTGATACCCCCACTAGACTGATACCACCACTAGACTGATACCACCACTAGACTGATACCACCACTAGACTGATACCACCACTAGACTGATACCACCACTAGACTGATACCCCCACTAGACTGATACCACCACTAGACTGATACCACCACTAGACTGATACCACTAGACTGATACCCCCGCTACTGATACTACCACTAGACTGATACCACCACTAGACTGATACCACCACTAGACTGATACTACCACTAGACTGATACCACCACTAGACTGATAACCCCGCTAGACTGATACCACCACTAGACTGATACCACCACTAGACTGATACCCCCACTAATGACGTGTTATGTGCAAGCCGGGGGAGGGATATACATCACTCTTCAAAACACAATTTTAGATCTACTTCATGTATCTCGCAGTACGTACACTTACGCTGCCGTCCTCCTCTCATGGTATAGTCCATTTTGGACCCCAGCAAATCCAAAAAACGATGGGAACTCACTTAAAAATGGTTAAATAAGAGCGTACAGGCGACCCAGCTGATCTTGTTTACACTTTGATGGCCACCTCAACAACTTCAAAACAAAATCTATATTTTCTACTAATAATAAAACAAGAAACTCTCAATTTACATAAAAAACAAAAAATAAGTGAAATGATTCGTTTACTAATATTCTAATATCTTATTTTTTTATTCTTTCAAAACTCTCCAATTACTAAAGAATTTAGCAAGGAAACAGGCGCATATTTTTAAATGCAAATCGAGGCTAATTTACAAAAGTCAAATTTAAATTTTTATTTTTTGTGTGTCATACAAAGATAATGCACTTGTACTATAACACTGTTAGGTAGCTTGTTCTATCTAGGCTGGAATATTGCTGCACATTAACAGCACTTTCAGGGCAGGTGAAATTGCTGACCTAGAAAATGTACAGATTATTATTATTATTATTATAATCAAGGGGGAAGCGCTAAACCCGGAGGATTATACAGCGCCTGGGGGGGGGGGATATGTGGAAGGCATTCAGGCTTAATTCGGGGAACTGGAGCACAGATCCAATTCCCTAAATCAAGAGCCCCTCACCAACATCAAGGAACCTTCCTTGAGGGGGAAAATGTACAGAGAACCTTCACGGTGCACATAACTGCCATGAAACACCTAAATTACTAGGAACGCTTGAAGTTCCTGAACCTGTACTCCCTAGAACGCCGGTGGGAAAGATACATGAT
>NC_091367.1:17652354-17838202 GCF_038502225.1 Cherax quadricarinatus
TTAGTTAAACGGCTCTCCTTGACTCTACATCACTCATCAGGTACCGTTTCCATGGCATCAACATCTCTCTCTATTCAGACCTTAGGGTTTTGTAAGGTAAATCTCAGAGTTAATGGAAAGGATTATCAAGATGTACATTTAGCTATTCTGCCACAACTGTGCTCTGATGTTATCCTTGGTCAGGACTTTCAGAAGCTGCATGGTAGTGTCACCTTAACATATGGAGGTGAACTGCCTCCTCTTGTTGTCTGTGGACTTAGCACTTTAAGGGTAGACCCACCAAAGCTGTTTGCAAATCTTACCGCGGATTGCCATCCTATATCAGCTAAGTCACGCCGCTATTCTTATGAGGATCGGATGTTCATTGAGAAAGAAACTCAGAGGCTGCTGAAGGAGGGTATTATAGAACCGAGTGATTCCCCTTGGCGTGCACAGGTTGTTGTTGTTAAAGATGGTTATAGGAAACGGAGACTGGCTATCGATTACTCTGAGACAATCAACAAATTTACACTTCTTGATGGGTACCCTCTACCTCGAATTGACGATACAGTGAACAAAATTGCTCAGTACTACGTGTTTAGCACAATTGATCTGCAGAGTGCCTATCATCAAGTCCCTATAAGGAATGAAGATAAACCATACACAGCGTTTCAGGCTAGTGATGGCCTGTATCAGTTTACCAGAGTCCCTTTTGGAGTCACCAATGGGGTAGCCTGCTTCCAACGAATTATGGATTCACTCATTCAGGAAGAGCAACTCATGGGAACCTACGCGTATTTAGATAATGTTACCATTTGTGGCAAGACCCAGGAGGAACATGATGCAAACCTTGATAAGTTTTTGGAAGCCGCCAAGAAGAAAAATATCAGTTACAATGAGGAAAAGTGCACTTTTTCAACTAAAAGGCTTAGCATCCTTGGTTATGTAGTGGAAGGAGGTTCAATATTCCCAGACCCTGAACGACTACGACCTCTACGGGAACTTCCAATGCCTCAAGACAAAAAGTCACTCCGAAGAACTCTTGGTCTCTTTGCTTATTACTCACAATGGATCTACAACTATTCAAGTAAAGTCCGCCCATTGAGTGCTACCACATTTCCTGTGACAAAGGAAGCAGAAGCCGCTTTCCATACTCTCAAACAGGACATTGAAAACTCAGTAGTTCAAGCCATTGATGAGTCCCTACCATTCGAAGTGGAAACGGATGCATCTGACATTGCCATTGCTGCAGTCTTATCTCAGGCAGGACGACCAGTAGCCTTCTTTTCGAGAACTTTTCAAGGATCAGAGAAATGTTATGCTGCTGTAGAAAAGGAAGCCCAGGCCATCATAGAAGCAGTTCGCCACTGGAGGCATTATTTAACTGGTAGACATTTCACCATAAGGACTGACCAACGGTCCGTGATGTATATGTTCGACAAGAGGCACAAAAGTAAGATAAAGAATGACAAGATATTACGCTGGAGGATGGAACTATCGTGTTATGACTTTGATATTCTGTACCGACCGGGTCAAGAGAACATCTCACCTGATGCATTCTCTAGGTCCCACTGTGGAGCAGCATGTCATGATTTGCAATCACTCTCAGCTCTCCACAAGGCTTTGTGTCACCCAGGAGTTACACGCCTGTACCATTTTGTCAAATCAAAGAACATGCCCTACTCAGTGGAAGATGTGCGACAAGTGATCAGAGCATGCAGAGTATGTGCAGAGTGCAAGCCAAACTTTCATCAGCCAGAGAAGACTCATCTCATAAAATCCACCCAGCCTTTCGAAAGATTGAATATAGATTTCAAAGGACCTCTACCAAGCACAAATCAGAATAGGTATTTCCTTACCATAGTAGATGAATATTCAAGGTTTCCCTTTGTATTCCCCTGTGCAAATATGGCTGCTTCAACTGTTATTAGTTGTCTTTCACAGTTGTTCTCTATTTTTGGTATGCCAGCTTATATCCATTCAGACAGGGGATCCTCGTTCATGAGTAACGAACTTCAGGAGTTTTTGGCTAGCAAAGGTATTGCCTGCAGCAGAACAACAAGCTACAACCCTCAAGGCAATGGTCAAGTGGAGCGGTTCAATGGTACTATATGGAAGGCAGTTACAATGACATTAAAGTCGCGCAATCTACCTGTTCAACACTGGCAAACTGTCCTACCTGATGCTCTTCACTCTATTAGATCACTGCTGTGCACAGCTACTAATGCAACCCCTCATGAAAGACTCCTCAACTATTCACGTCGTTCCTCTACGGGAGCCTCCGTGCCCACTTGGTTATGTCATCCTGGACCCGTTCTCCTGAAGAGTCACCGTAGGATGAACAAGACGGATCCTTTAGTGGAAGAGGTAGAGCTCCTGCAAGCTAATCCACATTACGCCCACATTCGCTACCAAAATGGTGAAGAGGCTCAAGGGCTACGAAGGTCGGGACGTGTACGTCGCCCACCTAACAGTTTGGGAGATTACTGTCTCTGATATTTTAGAAGGGGGAGATTGTAGTGATACTGGTCCTGTGGGGAGCAGCAGCAGGATAATACTGCACCACCTCTAGGGGCCCTTAACAACAACAACAGTTTGGTGTGTGTCATGGGCACCAACACATGGTGTGTGATTCTCTCCTACTTTATCCATTTATCAGCGATGCAGATTACATGGTGAGTTTAAATATGTGGCCTGTAGTTATAACTTTTCTCTTGACATATGCAAGACATCACCATCCCTGTAGAAGCTATTATTAGATGTACTAGTCATTATATTTTGTTGTTGCAGAAGTACTATGAAGATTCTATGTTCAATAAAGCCTAGAGATAAGGCCTGTGTTTCTATCACAACAATTATCAACCCCAGGTCCTGACACGAGGCTAGTACATGATTAAGAATGTTTTGGGTGTTGGAGAATCCGGTGGTGTGAATCATTATATCATCAGCAAAACTAATCACATAATTATGGGGCTGACTAGGCATAGCATTAAGTAATGCATTAATTAGAATATTGAACAGTGTGGGACTGAGCACACCTCCCTGTGGGGTTCCTAATTCAAAGTCTTTAGTTACACTTCTATGTCCCTGGAACAACACAGACGATTTTCTGTTGGACAGGTAGCCTTTAATCCAACGGAGAAGACATTCTCCAACATCCATTCTGGCAAGTTCACTAATTATTACATGTCGGTTGGCTACATCGAAAGCGGATTTAAGGTCAAGGAAGGTAGTGTAGGAGCTGTCAGTGTGCAGGGTGAGAAAGGTGGCTATACAATGATGCACGCTCCTTCCATGTAACCGGGGAGACAAAAATTGTTTGATTCTGTACATGAGACGATTAAGAATCATTCTCTCAAATGTTTTACACAAGCAGCTAGTAAGACATATTGGGCGAAATGCATTTTGTTGATTGGGCTTAGGAATTGGAATGATGAGGCTGTTGGTCCAAGATTGAGGGAGATCCCCAGTTACATAGCTCATGTTATATAATTCAAGTAATGGATTACCTGGTACTCGACACAGCAATCTGAGTATGTTGTAAGTAATACCATCCTCACCAGGCGACGTGGAGTTGCCCTTAGTTAGCGCTGCATCAAGTTCATAATTGTAATAAAGTTGGTAGAATTACCGACAATATGTAAAGTAAAAGGACACAAGTGCAACTAATGTGACATTTATTGTGGCAACGTTTCGCTCTCCAGGAGCTTTATCAAGCCATTACAAACAATACATGGACACAGAGGGTATATAAAGGCTCAGAGTGAGGTGAATACTAGTGAGGTACCATTTCGATGTTCACTAGTGGTAGTAGTAGTAGAAGTAGTAGTAGTAGTGGTGGTAGTGACAAAAGTAATACAATATGGTAGAGCAATTAATTCGTACATGAGTAAAAGGATATAAAAGCTATTACTTGGGTAACATAAAAATAGGTTGGACAAATATAAACTGGAATGAGGCAGCTTGTTTCAGTGTTCACTCTCTGTGCTTTGTGTAGTATAACAGGAGAGACTATGTGATGGCAGGGTTTACTGTTTTCAGGAGGATTCTTGCTAAGACTTCGGAGATGGTGAAGCTGCCGTTGTTTTGTTTAATTGTATTCGAAACAGCGATCAGTGCTGATTCAAGGCACTTGCGTGTGCGGAAATTATTTTCTTTTATCACTAATTGGGCGTCTCTGAATTTCATAAGATGATTGGTGGAATTTCGGTGTTGTACACAGGCGTTGTTTAAGTTGTCGTTCCTACATGCGTATATGTGTTCATTGAGGCGGGTGTCGAGGTTTCTTGCTGTTTCACCTACGTAGATCTTGTCACAGCCTCCACAGGGTATAGTGTAAACTCCTGCATTGACTGGTTCGTGGTGCTTGGGTTTTGTCCTGGTTAGATCCTTTATTGAAGTGGTAGAAGCGATGGCGACTCTGGTGTTAGCTTGTGAAAGTACTTTTGAGACGTTTAGTGCAACCTGGCTGTTGGGAAGAATTATAACTTTGTTGGGAGCGGTGTTGATGCGTGGAGAATTGATGATCTGAAGAGCTCTTTTCTTGCAGTCTTTGATGAAAAAAGAAGGAAATTGTAACTCAGTGAATGTTTGGTGAATGTAAGTACATTCCTCGTCAAGAAACTCAGGACTACAAATTCGGTATGCTCTTAGGAAAAACCCGATGATGATGCCTCTTTTGGTCTTGGTATCTTGACTGGAATAGAAGTGTGTGAGATCATTTTTATTGGTGGGTTTCCGATAAACTTGAAATCTTAGGTTGTTGTCTGCTTTGTGAATGAGGACGTCGAGGAAAGGTAGCTTGTCATTGGACTCTTCTTCTAGTGTAAACTGGATCGCTGGTTCAACTGCGTTGAGCCTTGCCTGAAGATCCCGTACATCAAAACGTTTTGGAGTTATTACGAGGACATCGTCCACGTAACGTAACCAAGTGACGCTTGAAGGGATGATGTTGGCGAAGTGTTCGGACTCTAGGTGTTCCATGTATAAGTTGGCTAGGACGGCACTTATTGGGGACCCCATTCCCATGCCGTAGGTTTGTTTGTAGAGCTTGTTATTGAAGGAAAAACAGTTGAAGTTAACACAGAGTTCAATCAAGTCAACAAAATCTCCGGGAGGTAAAGGAAGATTAAGGTCCTGGTTGACTTTACGTCGTAGAACCTCGAACGTCGTAGTACCTCTGCACTAACAGTCGATGGAAGGAAATGGGACGCGAATCCCTGATAAACAACTTATCGTCACGCACCTTAACCGACTACGAGAAACAAGCACTGAGTCTGGGACTCAAATTTACCACCAACATACGCAAACCTAACTATCAACTCAATCTTGTTACCAGGAACCATAGACACAGTGACAGCAACTTCCAGAAGGGTTATATACAGGGCCTTCTCACTGCAGCTTTATGTGAACCTTCTTCTTCTAATCTTCCTAGAAGATACATCACTGCCCTTAAGGACCTCGCCAACGACCCCAACATTATCGTCACCACCGCCGACAAAGGAGGTGGAGTCGTCATACTCAACACCAGTGACTACAACACTAAAATGATGGACCTTTTGAATGATCAATCTACATACGAACCCATCAGCACTCAACAGTGGGAGACGCTCACCAAAGACTTTCTATACAAAACCAGACAAATACTCAAACGCACTAGAGAAGGGAAGAAACTTCTGTACTTGTTACCAAGCAACCCTAAACCAGCACACATGTATGGTTTACCCAAGACCCATAAACACAATATTCCTCTCAGACCAATCACGTCAGGAATAGGCAGTGCTCCACACAAACTAGCCGGAGTTCTTGCCAAACATCTTTCCTGCCTTCTGGGGACCATCAGCCCCGCTCATCTTAAACACTCAGGCGACCTTCTCAACCGCATCCGTAACCTCTCCATCCGTAACAAGAAACTAAGCAGTTTGGATGTGACTTCCCTCTTCACAAAAGTACCTACCAAAAAAGCCATCGAGGTTCTATGACGTAAAGTCAACCAGGACCTTAATCTTCCTTTACCTCCCGGAGATTTTGTTGACTTGATTGAACTCTGTGTTAACTTCAACTGTTTTTCCTTCAATAACAAGCTCTACAAACAAACCTACGGCATGGGAATGGGGTCCCCAATAAGTGCCGTCCTAGCCAACTTATACATGGAACACCTAGAGTCCGAACACTTCGCCAACATCATCCCTTCAAGCGTCACTTGGTTACGTTACGTGGACGATGTCCTCGTAATAACTCCAAAACGTTTTGATGTACGGGATTTTCAGGCAAGGCTCAACGCAGTTGAACCAGCGATCCAGTTTACACTAGAAGAAGAGTCCAATGACAAGCTACCTTTCCTCGACGTCCTCATTCACAAAGTAGACAACAACCTAAGATTTCAAGTTTATCGGAAACCCACCAATAAAAATGATCTCACACACTTCTATTACAGTCAAGATACCAAGACCAAAAGAGGCATCATCATCGGGTTTTTCCTAAGAGCATACCGAATTTGTAGTCCTGAGTTTCTTGACGAGGAATGTACTTACATTCACCAAACATTCACTGAGTTACAATTTCCTTCTTTTTTCATCAAAGACTGCAAGAAAAGAGCTCTTCAGATCATCAATTCTCCACGCATCAACACCGCTCCCAACAAAGTTATAATTCTTCCCAACAGCCAGGTTGCACTAAACGTCTCAAAAGTACTTTCACAAGCTAACACCAGAGTCGCCATCGCTTCTACCACTTCAATAAAGGATCTAACCAGGACAAAACCCAAGCACCACGAACCAGTCAATGCAGGAGTTTACACTATACCCTGTGGAGGCTGTGACAAGATCTACGTAGGTGAAACAGCAAGAAACCTCGACACCCGCCTCAATGAACACATATACGCATGTAGGAACGACAACTTAAACAACGCCTGTGTACAACACCGAAATTCCACCAATCATCTTATGAAATTCAGAGACGCCCAATTAGTGATAAAAGAAACTAATTTCCGCAGACGCAAGTGCCTTGAATCAGCACTGATCGCTGTTTCGAATACAATTAAACAAAACAACGGCAGCTTCACCATCTCCGAAGTCTTAGCAAGAATCCTCCTGAAAACAGTAAACCCTGCCATCACATAGTCTCTCCTGTTATACTACACAAAGCACAGAGAGTGAACACTGAAACAAGCTGCCTCATTCCAGTTTATATTTGTCCAACCTATTTTTATGTTACCCAAGTAATAGCTTTTATATCCTTTTACTCATGTACGAATTAATTGCTCTACCATATTGTATTACTTTTGTCACTACCACACTACTACTACTACTTCTACTACTACTACCACTAGTGAACATCGAAATGGTACCTCACTAGTATTCACCTCACTCTGAGCCTTTATATACCCTCTGTGTCCATGTATTGTTTGTAATGGCTTGATAAAGCTCCTGGAGAGCGAAACGTTGCCACAATAAATGTCACATTAGTTGCACTTGTGTCCTTTTACTTTACAAGTTCATAATTGTAAAGTAAAAGGACACAAGTGCAACTAATGTGACATTTATTGTGGCAACGTTTCGCTCTCCAGGAGCTTTATCAAGCCATTACAAACAATACATGGACACAGAGGGTATATAAAGGCTCAGAGTGAGGTGAATACTAGTGAGGTACCAATTTGAGGTTCACTAGTGGTAGTAGTAGTAGTAGTAGTAGTAGTGGTAGTGACAAAAGTAATACAATATGGTAGAGCAATTAATTCGTACATGAGTAAAAGGATATAAAAGCTATTACTTGGGTAACATAAAAATAGGTTGGACAAATATAAACTGGAATGAGGCAGCTTGTTCCAGTGTTCACTCTCTGTGCTTTGTGTAGTTTAACAGGAGAGACTATGTGATGGCAGGGTTTACTGTTTTCAGGAGGATTCTTGCTAAGACTTCGGAGATGGTGAAGCTGCCGTTGCTAACCCCAGAGTCGCCATCGCTTCAAGCACTTCAATAAAGGATCTAACCAGGACAAAATCCAAGCACCACGAACCAGTCAATGCAGGAGTTTACACTATACCCTGTGGAGGCTGTGACAAGATCTACGTAGGTGAAACAGCAAGAAACCTCGACACCCGCCTCAATGAACACATATACGCATGTAGGAACGACAACTTAAACAACGCCTGTGTACAACACCGAAATTCCACCAATCATCTTATGAAATTCAGAGACGCCCAATTAGTGATAAAAGAAAATAATTTCCGCACACGCAAGTGCCTTGAATCAGCACTGATCGCTGTTTCGAATACAATTAAACAAAACAACGGCAGCTTCACCATCTCCGAAGTCTTAGCAAGAATCCTCCTGAAAACAGTAAACCCTGCCATCACATAGTCTCTCCTGTTATACTACACAAAGCACAGAGAGTGAACACTGAAACAAGCTGCCTCATTCCAGTTTATATTTGTCCAACCTATTTTTATGTTACCCAAGTAATAGCTTTTATATCCTTTTACTCATGTACGAATTAATTGCTCTACCATATTGTATTACTTTTGTCACTACCACACTACTACTACTACTTCTACTACTACTACCACTAGTGAACATCGAAATGGTACCTCACTAGTATTCACCTCACTCTGAGCCTTTATATACCCTCTGTGTCCATGTATTGTTTGTAATGGCTTGATAAAGCTCCTGGAGAGCGAAACGTTGCCACAATAAATGTCACATTAGTTGCACTTGTGTCCTTTTACTTTACAAGTTCATAATTGTAAAGTAAAAGGACACAAGTGCAACTAATGTGACATTTATTGTGGCAACGTTTCGCTCTCCAGGAGCTTTATCAAGCCATTACAAACAATACATGGACACAGAGGGTATATAAAGGCTCAGAGTGAGGTGAATACTAGTGAGGTACCAATTTGAGGTTCACTAGTGGTAGTAGTAGTAGTAGTAGTAGTAGTGGTAGTGACAAAAGTAATACAATATGGTAGAGCAATTAATTCGTACATGAGTAAAAGGATATAAAAGCTATTACTTGGGTAACATAAAAATAGGTTGGACAAATATAAACTGGAATGAGGCAGCTTGTTCCAGTGTTCACTCTCTGTGCTTTGTGTAGTTTAACAGGAGAGACTATGTGATGGCAGGGTTTACTGTTTTCAGGAGGATTCTTGCTAAGACTTCGGAGATGGTGAAGCTGCCGTTGCTAACCCCAGAGTCGCCATCGCTTCAAGCACTTCAATAAAGGATCTAACCAGGACAAAATCCAAGCACCACGAACCAGTCAATGCAGGAGTTTACACTATACCCTGTGGAGGCTGTGACAAGATTTACGTAGGTGAAACAGCCAGAAACCTCGACACCCGCCTCAATGAACACATTTACGCATGTAGGAACAATAACCTGAACAACGCCTGTGTACAACACCGAAATTCCACCAGTCATCTCATGAAATTTAGAGACGTCCAATTAGTGATCAAAGAAACTAATTTCCGCAGACGCAAGTGCCTCGAAACAGCACTGATCGCTGTTTCGAATACAATTAAACAAAACAACGGCAGCTTCACCATCTCCGAAGTCTTAACAAGAATCCTCCTGAAAACTGTAAACCCTGCCATCACATAGTCTCTCCTGTTAAACTACACAAAGCACAGAGAGTGAACACTGAAACAAGCTGCCTCATTCCAGTTTATATTTGTCCAACCTATTTTTATGTTACCCAAGTAATAGCTTTTATATCCTTTTACTCATGTACGAATTAATTGCTCTACCATATTGTATTACTTTTGTCACTACCACTACTACTACTACTACTACTACCACTAGTGAACCTCAAATTGGTACCTCACTAGTATTCACCTCACTCTGAGCCTTTATATACCCTCTGTGTCCATGTATTGTTTGTAATGGCTTGATAAAGCTCCTGGAGAGCGAAACGTTGCCACAATAAATGTCACATTAGTTGCACTTGTGTCCTTTTACTTTACATATTGTCGGTAATTCTACCAACTTTATTACAAGTTCATAATTAGTGAAAGGAATGTTGCAATCATCTGCCTTACTGAGCATAAAGCAACCAAGCCTCTCCCTTGCATCATATTTATCATTTAATTTTGCCTGTGTGGTACTGGGAAGATTGTCATAGCTAGATGTAGCAGCCCAAGCACTGACTAACTCATTCGCCCTATGCAAGGGATGAGGGTGCGCGATCTGCCCAGTTCGTTTACCCTTAATTCTATTTATGTCCCTCCATGCCCGGCTAAGTGGGGTGTGAGCATTAAGACCGTTGACAAATTTTTCCCAGTCGGTTTGCCGCAGCTCTGTCATACGCTCTCTGGCAGCAGCAAGGGCAGTTTGGAAGAGCCTCAGCATTCCAGGGGTACGATGTTTTCTATAGGCTAGGCCTAGTCTGCGAGCAGTACGTTTCAGTGTACGAAGTTTAGAATCATTGTAATAAGTATGGTTTTTGAAGGAGGTATGATTATTACGGAAGTTTGTTGGGTTTAGAGTACCAAGAGGTTGCAGTGGCGGCTCTAAGTAGTTCTGAACACTGCTCACAAGATCATTGTTAAAGGTCTCTACAGAGGAACACTCATAGGAATTATACCAGTCAGTCACATGTGCAACAAAGTCATCATGCTGATCTGTGGGAACATTAAAACGTTTCCGTTTGAATATCCCACCAGGAAGGATAGTATTACCAATATCTAGAGAGGTTAGCCTAGGGAAATGATTAGACGCTATATCTGTTACAATGGAAGACTCACAGCTGGCAGAAGTAATGTTGAAGCCCAGGCACAGATCAAGGACGCCTCCATAGATATGTGTGGGTTCAAGGTCACCTACAATTTGGACATTATCATGACTGTTTAAGAGTGACAACAGTTGATTGCCATTACGATTACCAAACTGTGAGTTTCCAATGCTTTTGTGTCTCGCATTGTAATCGCCAATAATAAGAGTAGGCTCAGAATGAGCATAAGTTGGGAGCTCCAAGTAATTAAATTTATCAGCAGGAGCATACAAGTTAAATATGTTGAGAGCAGAGTTCCCTATATAAATCCTAACACCGTGATATTGTAGCCCCTCTGTTTTCTTGTGTGCAAGAAGTTGATGGGGAAGTGATTTTTTAATATATAGAACACAAGAGTTAGTAGATTTGAGGTTATATGCAACAAATGATGGTAATTTAGGGGGTTGGGATTTTTCAGGGACTCTGCACTCTTGTAGACACACAACATCAATGGCTTCAGTGGTTACTTTATGATGAAGGTCAGGAAGTCTTTTTCTAAGTGATGCAATGTTCCAGCTTAATATAGAAAGTTTATACGAGTTTTGATCCATTATAGTAGTCCTGGGATCTTGTTGAGTTTCTCAGCATAATGAAAAAATTGTTCATATAAATAGCAGACCTTATCAATGTCAACAGTGCTACCCTTGTCCATGAGTTTTGTAAGTGCACCTCCAGTTGTAAGGCCTCGTGGGAGTCTTCGTAAACCCAGAGCACGACGCTGTTTATGTGTGAATGTATGATAGGTGACACCACCACCACTCACATTCCCTCCTCCACTAACATTACACGCAACACTACAACTGTCATCACCAGCGCCACTACCAACATTGTGTTCATTACATTTGTCAACAGTATTGTATTCAACATTAATGTCTATGTGACTAACCTCATCACACTCTGCACCACCACTTATATTATGCTCATCACTATTACTAACATTATAGACACCACCACTCTCATCACACTCTTCACCACCACTTAAATTATGCTCATCACTATTACTAACATTATAGACACCATTGCCCTCATCACACTCTTCACCACCACTTATATTACGGTCATCACTATTACTAACATCATTGACACCATAGCCTTCGTTATGATGCTCACTACAGTTATCAACACAAGTATTATATTCGTCATTACTGTGATTAAGAACACCACCACCACCTTGTTCAGCAGCCTTACACTTGCTTTCACAAATTGTGACAATCTTGTTATTGGTACACTCTACACATCTTTCCTTGTGTTGTTCAAGTTGTTGTTTCAGGAGAAATTGTTGTGTTTCCAGTATTTTTATGCGCGACATCAGGTTGTATACCACAGGAGCAAGACTTGGAACATCTGGAGACGTGAAGTCCCGGTCAGCTGAGCTATTTGGCTGACTGTCAGCTGACTCAGCTAGGCTGGTATTGTTAGGTAAGACACATATGCAACAGTTAGACAACTTTATTCCGAAACGTTTCGCCTACACAGTAGGCTTCTTCAGTCGAATACAGAAAGTAGGCAGGAACAGTAGAGATGTGAAGACGATGTAATCAGTCCATCACCCTTGTAGTCGTAGAATTTGAGGTTGTCAGTCCCTCGGCCTGGAGAAGTTCAGTTCCATAGTCAGATAGTTCCTGACTATGGAACTGAACTTCTCCAGACCGAGGGACTGACAACCTCAAATTCTACGACTACAAGGGTGATGGACTGATTACATCGTCTTCACATCTCTACTGTTCCTGCCTACTTTCTGTATTCGACTGAAGAAGCCTACTGTGTAGGCGAAACGTTTCGGAATAAAGTTGTCTAACTGTTGCATATGTGTCTTACCTAACAACCTGTCGGTATTGTATACCATTTTGATAGGCTGGTATTGACAGCCGACGTGATGGAGGTCTGTTGACGTGCTCCCCAGGTGAGGTGCTCAACCCCATTGTCTGAGGGCAGGCATGAGCCAGTATTCAGACCCGAGGTACCTGGTAGTCCCGGGGGGGTCATAATGGGGGGTACAGGGTGGGGTGCGGTTGGCTGCGATGCGATCAGCCCTCACACTGCAGTCAGCATGAGCTGCTGTGACTCCTGAGGTCTTACAATTGATACATTGTTTAGCAACAGTCTGTTGCTGTTTGATCATAGCATAACACCGTTCAGAAGGATGAGCATTGGCACACACTGCACACCAGTGTGACTTAGATGGGCATTTCCTGGCGATGTGGCCCCAGCGTTGATACTTATAACATCGACGTTGAGGAGGTCTGTACAATGCAATGTAATAGCGTCTGTTGAGGGCTGCACGGGAGTGAATATAGCGTGGCAGAGTCCCCTGGCCAGTCCACTCAGCTAATATCAGACCGTTGGAAAGTCAACGAGGGCTTGCAACTTGCTCTGACGCCAGATATTGAGGATTCAAGTGCTTGTTGACGTTGTAGATGACAATAAGCACTTTAGGTGCCCTTGGTGGGGCAGCTCGGAGTTTGATGTTGGCATATTCGTGAGTGAGAAGTTTGTCTATAAATGCTGAATCATTAGGCACAAAGACGTAGTTATCCTCATCGCGGACAAACTTGATCGTTTTCTCATGATTGTTTACACTAGCTTCGAAAAAACAGTTAAACTTGGTCTCTTGATCAGTGTTGTTAGGGAAATCTAACCTGACAGCTTTGGGAGGGTGTGCGCCCACTGTATTGCTTTCAGCAAGCTTTTTCTGGAAGCCTCGTTCTTTTTTCCGAGCCTGTTTACTAAAATATGTTTCAAATCTGCCTTCACCATCATCTACGTCAACACCATCAGCTATGGAAAGAGAAGAAAATTGAATCACTTCATCTGGAAAGAAATTTTCTATGTCTTTGTGATATACTTCCAATAAGTTTTGTGCTGCTCTTGTCAGCTCTTTGGGCGATAACTCCGTCAATCGCCCGAAGCAGCTGAACCGAGCTGACATCAGCTCATATGCATGCAAACATTGATCAAGTGAAGCTGCTAACTGATCGATGACAGGAATGAAATTCTCTACCCTAAATTTTCCAGAGGGGTTCATGCTTGCTTGCTCTGCGTGACCATAGTCTGCAGAACCCGACAGTTGTTGACCTTGTCTCTTATAACTGTCAAAACAGTCAATTTTAGACAGCACAAAGTCTTTCAGACTAGCCAATGAAGCAAGTTCAACATTAGGATCTAGTTTTTATGCTTCGCAGCCCTCGATTTTTTAAATTCGCTCGTCGAAGAATGTCACTCCAGAAAGCAGTAAAAATTCCTGGTAATCCATGTGCTTCACAGCGTACACAGGCCCTTTCACCAACGTCATTTCTCATGTTTTCCAAAGCATTTCTGATTTCATTTTAACCAAATCCGGCAAGACCAAAGCGTTGTTGTAACCCATTTCACAGTCAAGGAAATACTATATACACTTTCCAGACCATCTGTTAGAATTTTTTGCCGATGTGGTGAAATAAAAAAAACTCATAAAGCTTCTGAAGGAAATCAGAGTAATGGATTGCTCCAGTACAACATTCGGCTGCATTTTTCCCAACTAGGTTCAGCGAATGAGCTGTGCAAGGAACCCATTTTGCGTGTCTGCTCTCTTGCAGCGCTTTGGCCCGTAGACCATTGTACATGCCGCTCATTGAACTGGCATTGTCGTAGGTCTGACCACGGCAGTTATTGATGTCTATTTCGATTTTGTGTAATTGGAGAACTGCAGCATTGCATCGAACATGTCCTGTGCTTTGTGGCCCTTGTTCGGCATGAGCATAACAAATCTTTCAACAGGCTCATTATTCTCTACATAACGCAATACAAGTGCAACAAGCTGATCGACTTGGCTTTCGTTAGGCGTGGAGTCGAGGGAAATTCAATAATACTTGCTTTTTTTTTTTTTTGCTCGTTGGATTATTTCGTTCAAAACTTGCTTTCATTGTCTCCCCTGAATGGCAAGACACGTTCAGCAATCATTTTGATAATGCTGACCAAACGCTTCAATACTAACCGCCAATATCTTTCTCGTTACTCAGTCTGCTAAATCATTTCATCATCAATCCGTGTGGACACTTCTGATCTAGCATGAAATGCAGTGGTTAAGTCAAGATGTTCCTTCGACCGCTCATATTGCTTCAGGCGATCATTTGCATGTTTCCTGTCAGAAAAACCACTGTTAACAATAAGATAAGATTTCGTTCGGATTTTTAACCCCGGAGGGTTAGCCACCCAGGATAACCCAAGAAAGTCAGTTCGTCATCGAGGACTGTCTAACTTATTTCCATTGGGGTCCTTAATCTTGTCCCCCAGGATGCGACCCACACCAGTCGACTAACACCCAGGTACCTATTTGCTGCTAGGTGAACAGGACAACAGGTGTAAGAAAACGTGTCGAATGTTTCCACCCGCCGGGAATCGAACCCGGGCCTCCGTGTGTGAAGCGGGAGCTTTAGCCACCAGGCCACCGGGCCAATCAATCAATGATTGGTGTTATGATGCATCAGGGCACATTTATTTATTTATTTATTTTATTTGGACATGATACATAGTTGAACAAAGAAATATAATGATTGGTAAAAATCACAGTAAACAAATTACAACATGAAGTACAAATGAGTATTTCAAATAAGAAGCATTAAACTTGTACAAATTTGTAGCATAACAATGTATAATATAATCCGATCAAATCGAATACAATCAATGATTTGCAGTGCAGAAACAGGTTAGTTAAAGATTAGCCGGTATTCTCCCGGCCCGGGCCTTTTCCAAGTGGTGGCCCGGCCTTGGCTCCCTCTTTAGGGAGTGTCTGAGACCTAAGTCTCCCATGGGAGGAGGCACAAGTACCTCCTCATCTTTGGGACCAACTGTCCCCAGGCCTAGCCACAAGCTAGGCCTCTATGGTCTGCCATCCCCGCCCCAAGGAGGCTAATGGGAATGACAGTCTTATGAGCTAAAGGCTCGGGCTCAGGCACCTACCCTACCCTAGAAGGGTTAGGCATGGTGTCGATGCAGAAACAGGTCATATGGTCATTAGATGAGTTACTGTGCATTTAAGAGAATGGAGTATTCTATTAGGTAATGTAATTAAAAAAAAAACGTAGTTTGATAGGGTCACAAGTTATACATTTATAAGATACAATTATTCAGTATTTATTTAGTTGTGGGTGAGTAAGTGGTTTTTAAGAGTCTTGAATTGATAAACAGTCAAGTGTTTATATTCACAGGAAATTAATTCCAGATTTTTGGGCATTTTATGTGCATTGAGTTTTCACATAGCATGAGATGTCATAGCGTGTGTTATGGTCATGTGTTCTGTTGAGGTTGGTAAGGAGAAGTTTGAGGGGAGGGTTTATATCCGGGTTTAGTGTTCTATGCATGTAGTAGGCACAATAATAAGTATGGATGTTTTGTACAGTGAGTAAGTTTAGAGTTTTGAATATTGGTGGAGTATGCTGTCTAGAGTGGGAATTTTTTTTATCATTCTGACTGCAGCCTTTTGTTGGGTAATTAATGGTCTGAGATGATTGTTGTTGAGCCCAATGCACAAATTCCATAGGTGAGATAGGGGTAAATGAGTGAGTGATATAGGGCCAGGAGGGCTGATTTTGGAACATAGTACCATATCTTCGATAGTATGCCTATGGTCTTGGAGATTTTCTTGGAAATTTGTTGTAAATGTGTTTGAAATTTAAGTCTATTATCAAGGTGGATTCCTAAGAATTTTCCCACTGTGAGCTTTGTGATAGGTGATCAATTCATCGTTATTGTGGAAAATACTGTATATATTTTCCAGAAATTCAGTATTTATATGTAAATAGATGGTTAGATTTTTTTTAGATTTTGCCACCGAAGTGGCTAGTTTATTGTGCACCCCATATCCATCCTGTGGACGGTAGCGCGAGAGCATATGGATACACAAAAGGCCTAGGAACTAGGCCCCAAAGGGTTAACAGGAATACATATGGATTTATATCTACATATCTATAGTTCACTTATCTGTTACAAACAAATTTAGGAAATTTGCTTAGTATATCTGGTATCTTATTTTCATTAATAAGATATCTTGACATGTCACATAGGTTATTATACTGTCTGTCTCTGTATTCCTCAATAAGTGGACAATTAAGCACATAGTGTTCAAGAGAGTGACCATATGCCTGATCACATAATTTACATTTAGTTTGATCATCATCTGTGTGTCTCCCAAACTGCCAGAAGTACTTGTAACCAAGCCTAAGCCTGGCCACTACAACATCAATCAGTCTGTTCACATTGCAAGTTGCTCCATAAACATACTTATCTACGTTCATGTTATCATAGTGGGTTATAGATCTACTCAGGCTTCTAACTGCATTCCTATAACAATCATCTTCATTATTTACTTCTCTCCTAATATTATTCCTAATGCTAGACACAGTTATACCAAAGTTATATTCTACGTTCTCCTTCTGGATACTCTTCTTGGCTAACGTATCAACTTTATCATGAAGGAGTAATCCAATGTGTGATGGGATCCATAGCAATTGTACATTAATTCCTTTGTCCCTAATTTTTGAGTATCTATACCTGGCTTCCCCAATGAGCATGTTGTTGGAGTCATTATATGAGTCAAGAGCCTTCAATGATGACATAGAATCAGTAATGATGATAGAGTCAAGCTCAGTGTCATAGGTTAGCTTTAGCGCCATTAGGATTGCAAACAATTCAATTTGCAGTGTAGACGCCCAGTTGTTAATTCTTATGCCTAACTCAACAAATTTATTATCGTTCTTAACTAGGGAGGTGGCAACAAGAGCAGATGCAGCCCTGCCAGAAGACTCCTGTTTAGATCCATCAGTGTATATAACTTGTGATAACTTGTTACTACCAGCTAGGTGAGAAATTTCTTCTTGAGCAGTTGCTCTAACAAGAGATTTAAGGAAGGGATTACTAGCAATGAGCTTCTTGGGAGGGACTTGTAGGTATGTGATATTAAATGAACACATCTTCCATGGAGGGGTGAAATGCTCTTGTTGCCTACAGTGATACAGTTCATGTAGGTTATAAAACTTAATGCAATTGCACGTTTTCACAATCCATTTAGATCTGTGTGTATTTACCTCTAGACACTTGGTAAGATTCACTGTGACAGTGTCTGGTTCGTTTCTCAACATTCTAATACCGAGTACAGTGTTAATTTCAACAATCCTATCACTGATACTAGAAATACCAAGCTCCTTCCTCATGTTAAGAACTTTTGTAGATCTTGGACAGCCAAGAATAATCCTGAGAACTTCATTTTGCATTAACTCCAAGGGTCGGAGAGAACTTCCTCTAGCTAATATCAACATGGGAGCAGCATAATCAATTAAGGACCTAACATAGGCTATGTACATCATTCTCACGATTCTCACATTAGCACCATAGTTGGGATTGTAGCCAGCAACAGCTTTGAGAGCATTTAGCCTAGCTTTGCATTTCTTGTTTAGTTGTGGTATAGTGGATTTGTTAAAGGGTACATCTACACCAAGATATCTGTAAGTTTTAACGTAGCTAATGATTTCACCCTGCAAATAGATGGGTGGGGGATGTCGTTTGCTTGTTAAGATCTTTGTTTTAGAGGAAGATATTATGAGGCCTAGTCGATTACAAATTGCTTGAACTTCATTAAGAATGGTATTCATCTTCTTATGCCCTGTTGTATGGATCATGATATCATCAGCATAGCTTATAGCTATATGTTTAGGTGAGGCAGGTAGAGCATTTAGGAGAGCATTAATCAGAATATTAAATAGCATGGGACTAAGAACTCCTCCCTGCGGTGTACCTAAAGACATTTCTTTAGAATCACTTCTGAAGCCTTGGTAAAGGACAGAGGATACTCTATTTGACAGGTATCCTATTATCCAGCAGAGTAAGCTACCGCCAATATTCATTTTGGCTAGTTCATGTAGTATAACGGTTCTGTTCGCAATATCAAATGCAGATTTTAGATCAAGAAAAGTGGTAAAACTAGTAGAGGTGTGTGCAGTGATAAAGGTGGAGATACAGTTCTGCACACTTTTACCTTTCATGAACCCATAGAGGTAGGGGGAAAGTTGGTGTCTGATTCTGTAGTACAGTCTGTTAAGCATCATTCTTTCAAAAGTTTTACAAAGACAACTAGTTAAGGAGATCGGCCTAAATGTATCAGGCTGTTGGGGCTTAGGGATAGGCACAATGAGACTATTGGTCCAGGAAGTAGGAAGAACGCCCTCAATGTAACTGAGATTGTACAGTGCCAACAAAGGGTTATCAGGCACGTGCCTTAGAGTTCTGAGAATATCATAGGTTATACCATCCTCTCCAGGAGCAGTTGATCGACCTTTGGTTAATGCATTATCTAATTCATACTCGGTAAAGAGGCAATCACTCTCATCAATATTTTGGCTCATAAAATTAATCAGTTTCAACATTTCTTCAGAAGTACTCTCTAAATTTTTTCTAATATGAGATGGAAGGCTTTCATGCCTGGATGTTTTGGACCAGTCATTTATGAGGTCATTTGCTTTTTCAAGAGGAAAGGGATGAGCAACATTGCCAGTCTTATTCCTGGTTATTTTATTTATACCTTTCCAAGCCAAACTCAAAGGGGTGGACCTATTTAATCCACTAACAAACTGTTCCCATTCCTGTTGCCTAAGTTCTTCCTTTCTATTCCTTGCATTTGTTAGTGCAGCTTGGAACGTTCTGAGCAGGTCTGGGGTTCTACATTCACGGTATGCTTTACCAATCCTCCTAGCTGCATGTGTTAGATTGCGTAGCTGTGGATCATTATAGTATTTACATTGGTTTTTATTGTTATTTATAGTGGAGGGTCTTTGTTTCCTATTCCTGTCCACTTGATCTGTGAGAACACTCTCAATAGTGGTAATTAAATCATCATTAAATTTTTGTGTGTCAATGAGCTCGTAATTCTTATACCATTGATCCAAGTGGTTAATAAAGTTGTCTCTGTGTTCTGGTTTGAGAATAAGTTTCCTCCTTCTGTATTTAGCTCCTTGATTGCTGGAGATGTGATCAAGATTGACAGTTGTTAGTCTTGGGAAGTGATCAGATAGAAGATCATCAACTATGACAGAGTCATGCATCGTATATGATGTATTAAATCCAAGACACAGATCTAGTATGCCACCATATATGTGAGTAGGCTCAGTAGTGCCCACAATTCGAACATTATCATGCTCATTTAGCAATCTCACTAGTTTAGTTCCATTGGTGTTTGTTACAGACCCACCAATATTCTTATGTCTGGCATTAAAATCTCCAAGAATTTACCTGGAGTTTACCTGGAGAGAGTTCCGGGGGTCAACGCCCCCGCGGCCCGGTCTGTGACCAGGCCTCCTGGTGGATCAGAGCCTGATCAACCAGGCTGTTTCTGCTGGCTGCACGCAAACCAACGTACGAGCCACAGCCCGGCTGATCAGGAACTGACTTTAGGTGCTTGTCCAGTGCCAGCTTGAAGACTGCCAGGGGTCTGTTGGTAATCCCCCTTATGTGTGCTGGGAGGCAGTTGAACAGTCTCGGGCCCCTGACACTTACTGTATGGTCTCTTAACGTGCTAGTGACACCCCTGCTTTTCATTGGGGGGATGGTGCATCGTCTGCCAAGTCTTTTGCTTTCGTAGTGAGTGATTTTCGTGTGCAAGTTCGGTACTAGTCCCTCTAGGATTTTCCAGGTGTATATAATCATGTATCTCTCCCTCCTGCGTTCCAGGGAATACAGGTTTAGGAACCTCAAGCGCTCCCAGTAATTGAGGTGTTTTATCTCCGTTATGCGTGCCGTGAAAGTTCTCTGTACATTTTCTAGGTCAGCAATTTCACCTGCCTTGAAAGGTGCTGTTAGTGTGCAGCAATATTCCAGCCTAGATAGAACAAGTGACCTGAAGAGTGTCATCATGGGCTTGGCCTCCCTAGTTTTGAAGGTTCTCATTATCCATCCTGTCATTTTTCTAGCAGATGCGATTGATACAATGTTATGGTCCTTGAAGGTGAGATCCTCCGACATGATCACTCCCAGGTCTTTGACGTTGGTGTTTCGCTCTATTTTGTGGCCAGAATTTGTTTTGTACTCTGATGAAGATTTAATTTCCTCATGTTTACCATATCTGAGTAATTGAAATTTCTCATCGTTGAACTTCATATTGTTTTCTGCAGCCCACTGAAAGATTTGGTTGATGTCCGCCTGGAGCCTTGCAGTGTCTGCAATGGAAGACACTGTCATGCAGATTCGGGTGTCATCTGCAAAGGAAGACACGGTGCTGTGGCTGACATCCTTGTCTATGTCGGATATGAGGATGAGGAACAAGATGGGAGCGAGTACTGTGCCTTGTGGAACAGAGCTTTTCACCGTAGCTGCCTCGGACTTTACTCTGTTGACGACTACTCTCTGTGTTCTGTTAGTGAGGGAATTATAGATCCATCGACCGACTTTTCCTGTTATTCCTTTAGCACGCATTTTGTGCGCTATTACGCCATGGTCACACTTGTCGAAGGCTTTTGCAAAGTCTGTATATATTACATCTGCATTCTTTTTGTCTTCTAGTGCATTTAGGACCTTGTCGTAGTGATCCAATAGTTGAGACAGACAGGAGCGACCTGTTCTAAACCCATGTTGCCCTGGGTTGTGTAACTGATGGGTTTCTAGATGGGTGGTGATCTTGCTTCTTAGGACCCTTTCAAAGATTTTTATGATATGGGATGTTAGTGCTATTGGTCTGTAGTTCTTTGCTGTTGCTTTACTGCCCCCTTTGTGGTAGGTTCACTATTGATGCGATCTGGTAAAGAATCAGGTCGAAGCTGGTTCGCTGGGGCATAGAGATTAAAAATGTTTATGGAAAAATCGCCTGCATATACTTTGACACCATGATACTGCATGTTAACTCGACTCTGCAAGGAAAGGAGTGAATGTGGCAAGTTCTTTCTGACATACATCACACAACAGTTGGTTGACCTTAGGTTATAAGCTGCATATCCAGGCAAGTTTGGTGGAGGTGCTCCATCTTTCAATCTACATTCCTGCAAACAGATGACATCAATATTCTTGGTTGCACTAATATGATGTAAGTCAGGCAACCGCTTCCTGATGGAAGCAATGTTCCATGAAAAGATTTGTAATGTATCCATTGTAGTGAGTTATTACAATCTCTTGCTCATAAGATGGTAAAACTATTATGCTTTGACTACAGTGTGCAGATACTTAAGAGCAAATAGCATAGTTTGTACGTCTTTATCTTCAGGACCTTTATTTTTAAGCATTTTTCGGCATTTTGGCAGCCAGTTATAAGGCAAGTCTTGAAGGCAAGAGTTATGGGCTTCTTTCTCACAAATTGCTGGAAGCTGAACGGAGATTGCTGCACTTTTGACATCATCACCATGCTCAAGAGCATCATCCTGATTACATATATTTATTAAACTTGTCAGGTTCTGTTCAAGATGCTCAATTTTTTTCTGGAAATTTGTTGTAATATGAGGAAGGTCAATCGAATCAAATGCCTCTCCGGAGGATGGCACTTCTGGGTTAGTGTTTTCTTTAACACCTATCACCTTAACAGGTACCATGGTTACATTAGTGTTCTCTGTTTCATCATTCATTGCAGGTAGGTCCTGTGCATCTGACTCATCTCCAATTTCCAGGGAGGTTACCTGTGTGGTGTCCGTCTGACTGTTGTAGTTGTGTGTATTGGGAGAAATGACAAACTCATCCCCATATTCAGGTGTAGCCATAGGTATCTGTAGTGGCAGACCAGTAGTTCCATATGTGCTAGCAGGGATGGCTAGCTCCTCCACAGCTGGTGTGTGTGATGGCATTCTGGTATCACCAGAATCATTTGCAGTGAGGTGGGGTTCTTGCACACTTTGCAGAGGTTCAGTCTCAGATCTGGCTGTGGTAGACTGGATGGCCCCATCCTCAGTTACCATTAAAGGACTGTTATCAGGTTTACATCGAAGGTTGTTTGGGTTCTGACTGCAGTCCTTGTGGGAAACTGTAACCCCAACTTCTTTACAGTTAATACACTTAAATTTTTGGCTGTCAGGGCCTACTGTGCATTCTCTAGTGGAATGTTTCCCAGCACACTTACCACACCAAGAATGTAGTATTCCACAGTCTACTGCAACATGGCCATAGTGCTGGCATTTGTAACACCTACGTTTAGGGGGTAGGTACACTTCGATGTTTAGGAAACGTAAACCATGCACCCAGATATTCCGGGGGAGGGGCACAGGACCCACCCAACTGGCAATAATTTGGGATTTTCCTTTAAGTCTTTTAGGCTTGATGATATGCTCACTTAGAGTCAGATGGGATGGGTCCATGCAGTGAGGGTATCCAAAGATTATGATACTGACCCATTTTTTAAAGTGGTGAGTGTCTGATGGAGGTCGGAGCAGCTTAATATCCCCATAAGGTGTACTAAGTAGATCATTGATCAGCTCTTTATTCTGTTCCACAAACACAAAGTTGTGTGTGTTTTTCCTAAATTGGATCCTTGAGTTAGGATGCTTGTTTACAGCTTCCATTAGCCATGCACACTTAGCAGGCAGCGGGGTGTTGTCAGGGAAGTTCAGCTTAACACATTCTTCCTTTGAAGAAAGACTTCTTGCAGCCTCTGTGCACCAAGGACGTTTAGTATCACATTGTGTACGAGTCAAGTGAGTCTGACTACGTCGACGCTCTAGCCCTTTCTCACTTTTTCTCTTTTGTTTACTTTTAAAGGTCTGGAAGCTATCATCATTTCCATCACCTGCAGAAATAGGTTCCTCTATGACAGTTGCCATGTTTGCCAGTGATGATATCTGGTGTAAGACTCACAACACAAGAATTCCTCGCTTATCTTTCCCTTATAGCTTATGCAAGAGCAAATATTCACTACAAAGTCAGAAGTCCAAAATAGATCACAAGACACAAGTGCTCAAGTTCAATGAACACCTCCAACCATACTCAACCCAGACCACCACCACTCAATACGACACACACCCCACCAAAAACACACTCAGAGACCTCTTGTATGTGTGTTAATAATATGGTACATATAATGATATAATGGATGGTACAGGCGAGATCTTACACCTTATCACAAATTACAAAGATGAAAGGAGAGAGAGAGAGAGAGACAAAGTAGGTAATATTGAGCATAAAATTAGAATTCTGACATACATCACATTAAACATGAGGTTCAAATTCAATGATAACTTCCACTTGAGATAGTTCAGGCTACTGCCACCTAATGTACCTCACTGAAATAATAATATAGCAGACATCACAATGAACGCTGAAGACAACCTCTTACCCCAACCATAGATTGTAAACAGTATTACTAAAAAAAAAAAAAAAAAAAAAAAAAAGAAAAAAAAAAAAAAAAAAAAATCAAAAAAAAAAAAAAATAGGTAATGTTACAATGACAATGAGATAAATCACTCTGGTTGACTTCCTTGGTCCATCCTGGGTAACTCACACATTACTATGTTATACATGTATGCAAGCATAAGTGTGCAGCTGTAGATAGATGAACCAGTACCTAAACAATCTCACTTACACACGCGTTACTATGTATGACAAGTGTTACCAAGTACACCAAGTGTACACTTTATCACTTAGAATACACTTTTGTTGATGTAAATATAGGTGAGAGTGGTACACCGCTGGTCGTAATAAACACACTCAACTTCTCAAGGTCACACACTAGGCCCAGCTTCTGGAGAGGTACCAGCGTTTTAATGTGTTTATTATGTGTCAGTGCGTGTCTGCAGTCATTAAATTGGTGTATCAGAAGTTAAACACTACAATCCAGTTGATCAAATAGTCTAAAACAATTTACACAATGTATAACTAGAAGTATAATGATTGCAAATTGTTACTATTACAATTTTAACTAGGCGCTAGACCCACTAGATGAGATGGCAAGGAACATAGATGTTAACATAGAAAGCCACTTGTTATGCTGAGCATCTCGGGCAAATTAGGTCAGTGTCCCTGGATGCGACCCACACCAGTCGACTAACACCCAGGTACCCATTTTACTGATGGGGAACATAGACTGGACTCTTGCTTCGAACACCCTCGCCGTGTGAAGCGAGAGCGTTAACCACCAGGCCACCAGAGATGGCAAGGAACATAGATGTTAACACAGTTGAAAGGTAACCGAATTACTTAAGAGAGAAAGTATTCATGAAACTGAACATTATGCAGCAGTAAGCTTGTTCACAGTAAAAATACAAAGCATAAGTTACACACTCACATCACAGATCAACACTGCAATTTGAAATATTACTGGGAATTTAGCAGTAAAGTTTCAGTCTGAACGAGAAAATGTATTAGAAAACACAGCAATGACACTAGGACAAGCAACTTAATTATGTAACCGTATTTAATAGTTCAGTTACACTGAGCAGAGCATGTATTACACTGATTTATCAAATGTAAGGAGTGGCTACACTGAAGCACACTCTGAGCCTTTTAAAGTCTTAATACAGGCTTACAAATGACAATTAACTGATGGGGAAAGCAGCACTTAACACTTCTAGCACAAGTATGACAGATGAATGTTCACTGTGTACAAGCCAATCACCACAAACTTACTATGTTTATAAGTGAACCTCTGGCATGTCCCACTCAAAATGTCAGCACTGCAATGCTCGTCAAATTGTTCTCAAGCCACTACAGGAAACACTGGTATGCCAGCAGCACTGCAGAACGTATACACAGACATGCTGGGCCCTAGGACAGCTATAACTGCAGGCTGCCTTAGCTTGTTCTGGCTATCTTTTAGTGCTGCCCTCAAGCTTGCTTGACTGTGCTCGCCAAGCCCGCGCCAACCACCCGGACACCTGCTTGCAGCAGGCAGGCAGGCACACAGGAGACACTCGCAAGATGAGCGGAGTGTGGCACAGAGGACACGGGCACTCAAGCACCCATGTGGTCTGGCAAAAAACCGCCTCTAGACCACAAGCAAATAGAGGTGAACGGCTGAGTTCCAAATCGAGGAAGGAGAAGGGACAAGGAAGGGATATTCACCTCGCTAGACACAGGCAATATGGGTGTAGTGGCCTGCAGGTCGCAGTGCAATTTTCAAGGTCATTCACTGGGCCCACAGTCGTCTCGAGAGTTACCAACCCTGTACTACTTGTTAATTACTCCAAACCCACAGCACTTAACACATCTAGCACACGTGTCTTGGAATGACAGACAAATTTTCACTACATAAGAACTAGTTCTCACAACACCGAAGGTGCGGCCGGAACACTGTAGAACGTTCACAAAGGCATTCTGGGATTCAGAACAGATGTAGCCTTGGCCTTCACTGGCTGGCTTGGAGCGCTGTTTGGCCTGGATCAGCTAAACTTGCCCTTATCCCATATGTAGATAATGGCGACGAGTTAAGGGATACTGGTGAATAGGAAAGTCGAGGAAGGGACATTCACCTCACTAGACACACGCAGTATGGGTGTAAGTGGCATGCGGCTCTTATAGTGCCATTTTCAAGGTCACCCAGCAGGCCAGACATTCCTCACTCATTTTAAGCCTACGTAGGTACTGATGGTAGCACAATGTCCTAAGTCAGCGTAATCCACTCATGCAAATAGTTACAACAAATCTGCAGCACTTGCGGAACTCACATATTCGAGTACCAGCGGGGCAGCAAAATACACCTCTACACTGCACGTCGTTGATAGAGGCGAATGGCTGAGTTTAAAGGCGGAGAGTTGGGGATACAGGAGAACAGCAGGGGTAACTGAGCACGCACATTCGCCTTTCTTCACATAGTCAATATGGGCGAAAGTCTCAGGCAGGTGATGCAGTGCCTCGCTCAAGGTCACAGGCTGAGGCAGACTTCTCAAGAGTTACCAAACACTGCAATACTCGTTCAGATTGTTACTCACTCCAAACTTGCAGAACTTCTAGCACACGTGTCTTGGAGTGAAAGACGAATTTTCAGTGTGTGGACACCTGGGTTACCAACTCACGTAGGACTGCACACTCATCGTTATTCCTCAGGTTGGTAAAGCGATGAGTTGTGAGCATTTGAGAGGCACAAGTAGCAGTGGACTAGCAAAATTCGCCTCTACACTGTATGTTGATAGAGGCGAAAGGCTGAGGTCAAATGAAAGGCAGAGGGGAAGCAGAGGCCTGTGAGGGCCTTTGCAAAAAGGAAAACTATTTCCAGTGTTTCACTAGGTATATCCTTAGTCACAGCTCGCACATAAGAGTTCTCACAACACTGAAGCTGTCTTCCAACAGTAGGAGTTTTAATGATGACTTATCAGTCGGGAGAAATGGGTAGGCCTGCTAATTAGTAGGTCCAGATCCCCAGCACACGTATACTCCCCTCAACCACTCAGCCGAGACTGTAAATAGATGGTTATACTGTATTTAATAATATTTATGTCATAGAAAACAGAAAGCCTGCGTCTGGGCAGACGAGACTGGCCATCTTGGTTTTGAATTTGTATTAGAAACGTTGGTGAATGGGGAAGAATTTTTCATGCTCTAGAGGTAAAAATTGTGCTGATACCTCTCAAATAGGAGGCAAAATTGGTGGATATGCATTCCTGCATAACTTGAGATATCAGGCGACTGGACAAGACCTCTCCAGGAACCTCAGATAAGCTCTCTAGATTTGTGTGTAATTCTGGCCAGCATTATTTTCATAGATTTAGTTAGAGTGAGGTTTTCTGAGTATGATACACATTAATCTCCAGTCAAATTGGTGAGTGATATTAAGATATATTTTCCTTCTGTTATGTAATTGTGTGTATATATATATAACGATTTATTATTGTGGAAAATTGCATTTATCTGAATGTAACTAATTATGTACATAACAGTAAATGATAACAAAGATAATTATTATTTATCAATGTTACATAGAAAGTAGGAATTTGGGACACCTAGGTCGCAAAAAAATGTCCCCCTTTGATACCTACAACTGTCATAACCACAAGTTGCTCTGGACCTATTAATTAAATGAAATATACATACACCAGGAATACTGGTAAATATATAAATTTGTGGACTGTATATTAAAATCAATAAATGGTTATATATATATACACAATTACATAACAGAAGGAAAATATATCTTAATATCACTCACCAATTTGACTGGAGATTAATGTGTATCATACTCAGAAAACCTCACTCTAACTAAATCTATGAAAATAATGCTGGCCAGAGTTACACACAAATCTAGAGAGCTTATCTGAGGTTCCTGGAGCTGTCTTGTCCAGTCGTCTGATATCTCAAGTTATGCAAGAATGCACATCCACCAATTTTGCCTCCTATTTGAGAGGTGTCAACACAATTTTAACCTCTAGAGCACGAAAATTTCTACCCATTACACCAACGTTCTAATACAAATTCAAAACCAAGATGGCGAGTCTCATCTGCGCAGACGCAGGCTTCCCATTTTCTATGACATAAATATTATTAAATACAGTATGGCCATCTATTTACATATAAATTCTGAATTTCTTGGAAATATATACAGTATTTTCCACACTGCGGCCGGCTGGAGTTCGTTGCTAAACGACTCAATTTACTCATTTGACAATGGTGGAGGACCTGGGTACATATAGGATCTGGCATCCACACGGCAACATATTACACAAGATTTAATCACCCTTTCTACACTTTGCTGTCCTTGTGGAATCCAGAAAGTTTCCCTAATACAATTTAAGGTATCTTGTACCCCACAACGCATTACATTTTTATGGGCATTTAGAACAATCATATTTGTTAGATGATGAGTTTTGGGCAGTAAGATAGGGTGTTTAGCATAATCACCCAATTCAGCATTTTGTAACCTACCTCTGCACCTAATTACATTGTTCTCTAAATATAGCCCCAATTTCTCTATTATGGAACCTTTCACAATTTTTCTTTCCATCATCAATTTAATCTCATTTCCACAGATTTCCTCCTGTACCCTCTTTATCCAATATTCAAGAGGATGTGAAAACTTATATGAGATATTCATCTTGTTTAGAAATTTAAACACCAACTTAGTTACATTGATTATTTTGGGTAAAGAAGAATACCTATTTATATCAATGGCTAAGGGAGGACAAACTATTGGAGTGGTGGTCACAGTAATTTCAACAGGAGCAATATACGCCTTTACCTGGAGTTTACCTGGAGAGAGTTCCGGGGGTCAACGCCCCCGCGGCCCGGTCTGTGACCAGGCCTCCTGGTGGATCAGAGCCTGATCAACCAGGCTGTTGCTGCTGGCTGCACGCAAACCAACGTACGAGCCACAGCCCGGCTGATCAGGAACTGACTTTAGGTGCTTGTCCAGTGCCAGCTTGAAGACTGCCAGGGGTCTGTTGGTAATCCCCCTTATGTGTGCTGGGAGGCAGTTGAACAGTCTCGGGCCCCTGACACTTATTGTATGGTCTCTTAACGTGCTAGTGACACCCCTGCTTTTCATTGGGGGGATGGTGCATCGTCTGCCAAGTCTTTTGCTTTCGTAGTGAGTGATTTTCGTGTGCAAGTTCGGTACTAGTCCCTCTAGGATTTTCCAGGTGTATATAATCATGTATCTCTCCCTCCTGCGTTCCAGGGAATACAGGTTTAGGAACCTCAAGCGCTCCCAGTAATTGAGGTGTTTTATCTCCGTTATGCGCGCCGTGAAAGTTCTCTGTACATTTTCTAGGTCGGCAATTTCACCTGCCTTGAAAGGTGCTGTTAGTGTGCAGCAATATTCCAGCCTAGATAGAACAAGTGACCTGAAGAGTGTCATCATGGGCTTGGCCTCCCTAGTTTTGAAGGTTCTCATTATCCATCCTGTCATTTTTCTAGCAGATGCGATTGATACAATGTTATGGTCCTTGAAGGTGAGATCCTCCGACATGATCACTCCCAGGTCTTTGACGTTGGTGTTTCGCTCTATTTTGTGGCCAGAATTTGTTTTGTACTCTGATGAAGATTTAATTTCCTCATGTTTACCATATCTGAGTAATTGAAATTTCTCATCGTTGAACTTCATATTGTTTTCTGCAGCCCACTGAAAGATTTGGTTGATGTCCGCCTGGAGCTTTGCAGTGTCTGCAATGGAAGACACTGTCATGCAGATTCGGGTGTCATCTGCAAAGGAAGACACGGTGCTGTGGCTGACATCCTTGTCTATGTCGGATATGAGGATGAGGAACAAGATGGGAGCGAGTACTGTGCCTTGTGGAACAGAGCTTTTCACCGTAGCTGCCTCGGACTTTACTCTGTTGACGACTACTCTCTGTGTTCTGTTAGTGAGGAAATTATAGATCCATCGACCGACTTTTCCTGTTATTCCTTTAGCACGCATTTTGTGCGCTATTACGCCATGGTCACACTTGTCGAAGGCTTTTGCAAAGTCTGTATATATTACATCTGCATTCTTTTTGTCTTCTAGTGCATTTAGGACCTTGTCGTAGTGATCCAATAGTTGAGACAGACAGGAGCGACCTGTTCTAAACCCATGTTGCCCTGGGTTGTGTAACTGATGGGTTTCTAGATGGGTGGTGATCTTGCTTCTTAGGACCCTTTCAAAGATTTTTATGATATGGGATGTTAGTGCTATTGGTCTGTAGTTCTTTGCTGTTGCTTTACTGCCCCCTTTGTGGAGTGGGGCTATGTCTGTTGTTTTTAGTAACTGTGGGACGACCCCCGTGTCCATGCTCCCTCTCCATAGGATGGAAAAGGCTCGTGATAGGGGCTTCTTGCAGTTCTTGATGAACACAGAGTTCCATGAGTCTGGCCCTGGGGCAGAGTGCATGGGCATGTCATTTATCGCCTGTTCGAAGTCATTTGGCGTCAGGATAACATCGGATAGGCTTGTGTTAATCAAATTTTGTGGCTCTCTCATAAAAAATTCATTTTGATCTTCGACTCTCAGTCTGGTTAGCGGCTTGCTAAAAACTGAGTCATATTGGGACTTGAGTAGCTCACTCATTTCCTTGCTGTCATCTGTGTAGGACCCATCTTGTTTAAGTAGGGGCCCAATACTGGACGTTGTTCTCGATTTTGATTTGGCATAGGAGAAGAAATACTTTGGGTTTCTTTCGATTTCATTTATGGCTTTTAGTTCTTCCCGCGATTCCTGACTCCTAAAGGATTCTTTTAGCTTAAGTTCGATGCTTGCTATTTCTCTGACCAGTGTCTCCCTACGCATTTCAGATATATTGACCTCTTTTAGCCGCTCTGTTATTCTTTTCCGTCGCCTGTAAAGGGAGCGCCTGTCTCTTTCTATTTTACATCTACTCCTCCTTTTTCTTAGAGGAATAAGCCTTGTGCATACATCGAGTGCCACCGAGTTAATCTGTTCTAGGCATAAGTTGGGGTCTGTGTTGCTTAGTATATCTTCCCAGCTTATATCGGTTAGGACTTGGTTTACTTGGTCCCACTTTATGTTTTTGTTATTGAAGTTGAATTTGGTGAATGCTCCCTCGTGACTAGTCTCATTATGTCGGTCTGGGGCTCCACGCATACATGTCTGAACCTCAATTATGTTGTGATCTGAGTATATTGTTTTTGATATGGTGACATTTCTTATCAGATCATCATTGTTAGTGAAGATGAGGTCTAGTGTATTCTCCAGTCTAGTAGGCTCTATTATTTGCTGGTTTAAATTGAATTTTGTGCAGAGATTTAAAAGCTCGTGTGAGTGTGAGTTTTCATCAGAGCTGCCTCCTGGTGTTATTACTGCAACAATATTATTTGCTATATTCCTCCATTTTAGGTGCCTTAAGTTGAAATCCCCCAGGAGCAAGATGTTGGGTGCAGGAGCTGGAAGATTTTCCAGACAGTGGTCAATTTTTAACAGCTGTTCCTGGAATTGCTGGGATGTTGCATCCGGAGGCTTGTAGACTACCACAATGACTAGGTTTTGGTTCTCGACCTTTACTGCTAAAACTTCCACTACATCATTTGAGGCATTAAGCAGTTCTGTGCAAACAAGTGACTCTGCAATGTACAGGCCAACCCCCCCCCCCTTTTGCCTGTTCACTCTGTCACATCTGTATAGGTTGTAACCTGGGATCCATATTTCGTTGTCCAAGTGATCCTTTATGTGGGTCTCAGTGAAAGCCGCGAACATTGCCTTTGCCTCTGCAAGCAGTCCACGGATGAAAGGTATTTTGTTGTTTGTTGCTGGCTTTAGACCCTGTATATTTGCAAAGAAGAATGTTATCGGACTGGTGGTATTGTTGGTACTGGGGGGGGGATTTTTTTCCGGCATTAGTATCTGTATCTGTTGGTTTGGAGTGGAGGCCATCGACTGTGGTTCCACTCCAGGAATGACTGGATTTGGTGTACGATTTCTGCCATTTCCTGCCAGTTTTTTTTCCTTCCTGGCACTAAAAAACCTCTCCCTCTTGAGTGGCTGTGGCTACCCAGGTTTTCCCATGGCCTGGATGTTTTGTATCTTTTTGTCCCCTTTAGATGGTATGCCTGGCAATTTAAGTTATAGCACAGTCTTTCCTGTACTGAAGAGGTACACAGTTCAGGGTGAAAAAGCTTACAGGAAGGGAGTTTGCATTTTCCTGTTGTCATATGGGCATGGTATTTTCTAGGGTGGTCATAGTTGCACGTCCCATCTGTTTTTCCAGATTTCCCATGCCAGCAGATACCAAGTGCATAGTATGTGCACAGGCTTGGTTTCCGTTTGCCTTGGGTTTCTGTGACTGTATTCCCTGTTGGTGCATGTTTCCCTGTCTTACTTCTATCCTCCCTAGCACCAACAATGGAGCTCCCACCAGTTGTTTTTGGTAATATATCCTCACTATTGCTAGTGGAGTCCTCTTGTTTGCTATTTCCTGCGGTATTTCTAGTTTGCAATATTGGTTTTATCTTATCTTTGACTACACTTGTTTCCCTACTATGGCTCCTGTCCCCTATGAGGTCATTTATATGTATTCCTTCCTGCGTATAATTCCCGACTACCTGGACAAAATCTCCAGCTTCACCATTACTGTCTCCCAGGACAGCATCTCCAGCTTCACCATTACTGTCTCCCAGGACAGCACCTCCAGCTTCACCATTACTGTCTCCCAGGACAGCACCTCCAGCTTCACCATTACTGTCTCCCAGGACAGCACTATCAGCCCCACATTTACTGACTACCAGGACTTCATCTCCAGCCTTACAGTTTCTGACTACATGGCCAGTATCAAGGGCAGTACCATTCAGCCCAGACTTTTTATGTTCCCATCTGTTGTAGAAAGCTTCCAGGTTTTCTATGAAAGCAGCTTTGATGTTGTCCTCTTTTAATACCCTTGTGATTTTAGTCCACAGATTTATCTCATTTGGGCATACCCAAAAACATTTCCCTGTTTTAACACTGCTTGTAGCTAGTTCTTGGATATCTGCACAAGGGGCATGACACCAATTTCCACAAAAATGACAATTTACCCATGTGGAAGCCCGTTTGTTTGACTGACCACAGACTACACACAGCTTCATAATGATTTGAATGGTTGATTTACTGCAATTCTACTAGCAACCTCTTGAATATTCTATTAATAACCTCCTTAAATGAAGCTCTAGCTATTTGTATTTCTGTTTCTAACTGTTTTTGTATATTGGACAGCTTACCGTGCACGTTCCTGATATATATTTAATGTTTGTGTTTATAAGGGCGCCTACAACCCCATCCGTTTACAGTCTGCTTTATTGTCCAACGAAACCGTTTGAAACCAGTCAAGGGTTCGGACCAGTCAAGGGTTCGGACCAGTCAAGGGTTCGGACCAGTCAAGGGTTCGGACCAGTCGATCTGATCTGATCAGTGGGTCGCTTATTTAAAACATACTGGTCGGTGATTTGGGCTAACACATGAAGGATCTACTGGAAATTATCTACCCGAGTAATATGTGATTTGATTGATACAAAAGTATAACTTGCATGTTGAAGAAACCGGTGACTGCTGGCAGCTCCTACAATGACGAACAGTCGACCTCAACCCTTGTTTATCAATCGCTGTATCTAGCTTTTCTATTTTTTTTCCATCTCCACCACAATATATGCTATATAATCACTATAGTTGACTGGTGGAAATTTTGGAGGAAGGACGCTTTTTCTGTAGTAATATTTGCTTCTCGTTGTGTATATTGCGACCGCTGGTAACTACAGGTTATATGAAATTCACAGTATACGTCTGGTATTTCAAGAAAAAAGAAACTAATGAAAGTCACTCCACTCCACTAAGTACCATTATAATACTGGTTAGTTGCTACTACAACACTATTCTGCTATTCACTGGTATCACTAGATTATATGCGAGTACACTAGCAAGCCAGGAAGATTATTAAAAACAGCTGACCTGTGGTAAGTTTCTGGCGACTTCTGGCACCTGCCTCTATAGGCTTATCACTTCATTTACAAATTCACCTGTTTTCAAATGACACTTTAGCCTTTATCATCAATATACTAGGGAGCCACTGTAGTATACACTATACACTATGTATACTCAATGTTATCAGGGAGACTTTCTTTCCTCTGACACGAAAAGTTCAATTATTATTATTTTTTTCACAAGGAACACAGGCCTATGATTCCCCTCTGGCAGTAAACTCTGCTAGGTAGTGCACACTAATTCTCCTTTTTTGACTCAGTATATAATGTTTTCCGCCCAAGATTGGTTCCAGGCGCTAGAGGGATGTATCGTATAGGATTGATGACACAAATTAAAGTTCTAGCACGTAAGAGCGACCGTGAAAACACGAGAAAACCCGGAGCACAACGAGGCACGCTGACACTCTGTCACTCTGTCAGCGCTTCTTTTTGATTATAATAATAATGTAAGTAAAACCATCCTCCCCAGGCGACGTGGAGCTACCCTATGCATCAAGTCCAAAGTTAGTGAAAGGAAAGTTACAGTGATCTTCCTTGCTGAGCATAAAACAAATCAGTCTCACCCTTGCATCATATTTGTCCATTAATTTCGCCTGTGTGACACTGGGAAGATTGCCATAGCTGGATGTGGCAACCCAAGCACTGACTAACTCATTCGCTCTGTGTAAGGGATGAGGGTGTGCCATCTGACCAGTTCTGTTGCCCTTAATTCTATTTATGTCCCTCCATGCCCGGCTAAGTGGGGTGTGAGCATTGAGACCATTGACAAATTGTTCACAGTCTGTTTGCCGCACCTCTGTCATACGCTCTCTGGCAGCAGCAAGGGCAGTGTGGAAAAGGCTCAGCATTTCAGGGGTAAGATGGTTTCTATAGGCTAGGCCTAGTCTGCAAACAGTACGTTTCAATGTTCGAAGTTTAGGATCATTGTAATAGGTATGGTTTTTATAAGACTTATGATTATTATGGAAGTCATTTGGATTTAGAGTAGTATGAGGTTTCAGAGTCGGCTCTAAGAAGTTCTGAATACTGCTCACAAGGTCATTGTTAAAAGTCTCGACAGAGGTTTATTCATAGGAATTATACCAGTCAGTCACATGTGCAACAAAGTCATCATGCTGATCAGGGGGAACATTAAAACGTTTCCGTTTGAATATCCCACCAGGAAGGATAGTATTACCAATATCTAGAGAAATGATCTGATGATATATCTGTTACAATGGAAGACTCGCAGCTGGCAAAAGTAATGTTGAAGACAAGACACAGATCAAGGACGCCTCCATAGATATGTGTGGGTTCAAGGTCACCTACAATTTGAACATTATCATGACTGTTTAAGAGTGACAACAGTTGATTACCATTACGATTACCAAACTGAGAGTTTCCAGTGCTTTTGTGTCTTGCATCATAATCACCAATAATAAGAGTAGGCTCAGACAGAGCACAAGTTGGGAGCTCCAAGTAATTAAACTTATTAGCAGGAGCATGCAAGTTAAATATGTTGAGAGCAGAGTTCCCAGTATAAATCCTAACACCGTGGTATTGTAGCCCCTCTGTTTTCTTATGTGCAAGAAGTTTATGGGGAAGTGATTTTTTAATATATATAACACAAGAGTCAGTAGATTTGAGGTTATATAACGAATAGGCAATCTTGACACCCACGATGCCTTATACATTCTCACCAAGTGCTTGAGTCTGCCCAGGTTGACATATTTCCTAAGATGTGCACCTTCATATGATAACCCTATACTGCACAAATATGACAGTATCCTGAGGCAGATTTTTACGAAAGTACTTAACCTTTCTCTAGAAGATGGGCAGTGGGACCAAGCTACACTTCCAGTCAGACTAGGAGGCATTGGTGTCCGCAAGTCATCACAGATTGCGCTACCTGCTTTCCTGTCTTCATGTTTCACTTTCAGAGGGCTTGTAGCAGTGATTCTCCCTGAACATCTTAGGGACATGATTGGAGTCCATGACCAAAAGTTCGTTGATGGAGCTATGATCTGGGATAATCTAATGGACTCTGAAACCAGACCTGCTCCCCCCAACAACTCCCCTCAAGGAAGGTTCCTTGGTGTTGGTGAGGGGCTCTTGATTTAGGGAATTGGATCTATGTTCCAGTTCCCTGAATTAGACCTGAATACCTTCCACATCCCCACCCCCCAGGCGCTGTATAATCCTCCGGGTTTAGCGCTTCCCCCTTGATTATAATAATAATCCCCCCAACAACTACAAACATTCACACTGGGAAGGCCCAATAGGGGAAAATATAGCTTCAATAGTGCTTCAGAGGGTGTCAGGGAAGGATAGTGCCCGCCTCCTGGCAGTGAGAGCTCCTCGTGCAGGGGACTTTCTGTTGGCTGTTCCCAACTCCAACCTTGGCACATGCCTCGACCCACAGACCATCTGCATTGGTGTTGCCTTTCGACTTGCCGCTCCTATTCTCGCTGAACACGGGTGTATTTGTGGTAGTGAAGCAGCAGACCGATTAGGGTACCGTGGTCTTGTGTGCCGAAAATCCAAGGGAAAGATTGCAAGACATGAGGCTAATATTATCAAGAGGAGCCTCACAACAGCTGGATGCCCAGCAGTAAGGGAGCCACTTCAACTATGCAGATCTGATGGCAGCTGAAAGTGTCCAGATGCTATCACCCTTCTAGCCTGGACAGATAGCAAACAGGTGGTGTGGGACTACACATGTGCATCTACCTTGGCTGATACCTATCTCCAATACACCAGGGAGGAAGGAGGGGCAGCTGCCAGCTTCAGGGAGTCCCAAAAGTCTAGAAAATATGGAGAACTTGCCCATCATTATATGTTTGTTCCCATAGGCTCGGAGACCCTTGGCTCATGGGGAAAGAGTGCGTCTAAGTTCCCTAAAGAGCTAGGCAAAAGACTCGCCAGGGTAACTAGAGATCCCAGGACAACTAGTTTTCTGTTCTAGCGACTCAGCGCTGCTGTTCAGAGGAGTAATCCCCTCAAGGAAGGTTCCTTGATGCTGGTGAGGGGCTCTTGATCTAGGGAACTGGATCTGTGCTCCAGTTCCCTGAGTTAAACCTGAATACCTTCCATTCCTCCCCCAAGCACTGTATAATCCTATGGGTTTAGTGCTTCCCCCTTGATTATAATAATAATAATCAGAGGAGTAATGCCTGCTGAATTTTGGGCACGTGCCCCAGCTCTGAGGAGCTAGATGAGATTTTTACATTATAATCAGTGGCAAACACCTAACAATATGTACTAGACATGTATCTCTCACACCTCATGTACTATATAAGCCATTTTCATATCAACAATGTATCTCTTAAATCTTTTGTACCATAATATATATATATATATATATATATATATATATATATATATATATATATATATATATATATATATATATATATATATATATATATATATATATATATATATATGTGTGTGTGTGTGTGTGTGTGTGTGTGTGTGTGTGTGTGTGTGTGTGTGTGTGTGTGTGTGTGTGTGTGTGTGTGTGTGTATATGTATATGTATATAATATATATATATATATATAATATATATATATATTATATATATATTATATATCTAGGTAGTAGGTTGGTAGACAGCAACCACCCAGGGAAGTACTACCGTCCTGCCAAATGACTGTGAAACAGAAACCTGTAACTGTTCGGCATGATGGTAGGATTGCTGGTGTCTTTTTCTGTCTCATAAACACGCTAGATAACAGGGATATCTTGCTACTCCTACTTACACTTGGGTCACACTTCACAAACACGCACATGCATATATATATATATACATACATCTAGGCTTTTCTCCTTTTTCTAAATAGCTCTTGTTCTAATTTATTTCTTCTATTGTCCATGGGGAAGTGGAAAAGAATCTTTCCTCTGTAAGCCATGCGTGTTGTTTGAGGCGACTAAAATGCCGGGAGCAATGGGCTAGTAACCCGTTCTCCTGTAGACATTTACTAAAAATTCAAATTCAAAGTTTATTCTCTATAAGGATTACAATGCTGAGTTTACAGAAATTTGGTTATTGTGTGGTTTACATGTAGTAAAATAGTGATTACAGAGTGTACCACTAGAACGCTTAGCATGGCTAGGCATTTCGGGCAGACTTATTTTTATTCTTAATTGTAAAATATTACAAATTATGAGGTAAGTTGGTATTATGGCTAAGTGACTAAATACTAGTTTGTGAGTTTAGCAATGTAAATGCTTTTGTTTTGGCACAGTACATAGTTTCAGTATTGGAGTATCACAGGATTCATTATTTTAAGATTGAGATTAATATTTCTGTTTATGGTCAAATGAGTCAGTGAGTATAAGTGTGAACCACCAGGTGGTATTCGTGTAGTTAGTTGACAGGGTGTATCAGGGAGAAGAGAAGAAGAAAAGCTTTATAAAACTGGGATGCGTGAATGTGCTTGGATGTAGTGCGGATTACAAGAAACAGATGATTGCTGATGGTATGAATGAAAAGAAGTTGGATGTCCTGGCCCTAAGTGAAACAAAGCTGAAGGGGGTAGGGGAGTTTCAGTGGGGGGAAATAAATGGGATTAAATCTGGAGTATCTGAGAGAGTTAGAGCTAAGGAAGGGGTAGCAGTAATGTTGAAGGATCAGTTATGAAAGTAGAAAAGAGAATATGAATGTGTAAATTCAAGGATTATGTGGATTAATGTAAAGGTTGGATGCGAAAAGTGGGTCATAATAAGCGTGTATGCACCTGGAGAAGAGAGGAATTTAGAGGAGAGAGAGAGATTTTGGGAGATGTTAAGTGAATGTATAGGAGCCTTTGAACCAAGTGAGAGAGTAATTGCGGTAGGGGACCTGAATGCTAAAGTAGGAGAAACTTTCAGAGAGGGTGTGGTAGGTAAGTTTGGGGTGCCAGGTGTAAATGATAATGGGAGCCCTTTGAACTTTGTATAGAAAGGGCTTTAGTTACAGGTAAAACATATTTTAAGAAAAAGAGGATAAATAAGTATACAAGATATGATGTAGGGCGAAATGACAGTAGTTTGTTGGATTATGTATTGGTAGATAAAAGACTGTTGAGTAGACTTCAGGATGTACATGTTTATAGAGGGGCCACAGATATATCAGATCACTTTTTAGTTGTAGCTACACTGAGAGTAAAAGGTAGATGGGATACAAGGAGAATAGAAGCATCAGGGGAGAGAGAGGTGAAGGTTTATAAACTAAAAGAGGAGGCAGTTAGGGTAAGATATAAACAGCTATTGGAGGATAGATGGGCTAATGAGAGCATAGGCAATGGGGTCGAAGAGGTATGGGGTAGGTTTAAAAATGTAGTGTTTGAGTGTTCAGCAGAAGTTTGTGGGTACAGGAAAGTGGGTGCAGGAGGGAAGAGGAGCGATTGGTGGAATGATGATGTAAAGAGAGTAGTAAGGGAGAAAAGGTTAGCATATGAGAAGTTTTTACAAAGTAGAAGTGATGCAAGGAGGGAAGAGTATATGGAGAAAAAGAGAGAGGTTAAGAGAGTGGTGAAGCAATATAAAAAGAGAGCAAATGAGAGAGTGGGTGAGATGTTATCAACAAATTTGTTGAAAATAGGAAAAAGTTTTGGAGTGAGATTAACAAGTTAAGGAAGCCTAGAGAACAAATGGATTTGTCAGTTAAAAATAGGAGAGGAGAGTTATTAAATGGAGAGTTAGAGGTATTGGGAAGATGGAAGGAATATTTTGAGGAATTGTTAAATGTTGTTGAAGATAGGGAAGCTGTGATTTCGTGTATAGGGCAAGGAGGAATAACATCTTGTAGGAGTGAGGAAGAGCCAGTTGTGAGTGTAGGGGAAATTCGTGAGGCAGTAGGTAAAATGAAAGGGGGTAAGGCAGCCGGGATTGATGGGATAAAGATAGAAATGTTAAAAGCAGGTGGGGATATAGTTTTGGAGTGGTTGGTGCAATTATTTAATAAATGTATGGAAGAGGGTAAGGTACCTAGGGATTGGCAGAGAGCATGCATAGTTCCTTTGTATAAAGGCAAAGGGGCCAAAAGAGAGTGCAAAAATTATAGGGGGATAAGTCTGTTGAGTATACCTGGTAAAGTGTGTGGTAGAGTTATTACTGAAAGAATTAAGAGTAAGACAGAAAATAGGATAGCAGATGAACAAGGAGGATTTAGGAAAGGAAGGGGGTGTGAGTACCAGGTGTTTACAGTGAAACATATAAGTGAACAGTATTTAGATAAGGCTAAAGAGGTTTTTGTGGCATTTATGGATTTGGAAAAGGCGTATGACAGGGTGGATAGGGGGGCAATGTGGCAGATGTTGCAGGTGTATGGTGTAGGAGGTAGGTTACTGAAAGCAGTGAAGAGTTTTTACGAGGATAGTGAGGCTCAAGTTAGAGTATGTAGGAAAGAGGGAGAATATTTCCCAGTAAAAGTAGGCCTTAGACAAGGATGTGTGATGTCACCGTGGTTGTTTAATATATTTATAGATGGGGTTGTAAGAGAAGTAAATGCGAGGGTCTTGGCAAGAGGTGTAGAGTTAGAAGATAAAGAATCACACATAAAGCGGGAGTTGTCACAGTTGCTCTTTGCTGATGACACTGTGCTCTTGGGAGATTCTGAAGAGAAGTTGCAGAGGTTGGTGGATGAATTTGGTATGGTATGCAAAAGAAGAAAATTAAAAGTGAATACAGGAAAGAGTAAGGTTATGAGGATAACAAAAAGATTAGGTGATGAAAGAATGGATATCAGATTGGAGGGAGAGAGTATGGAGGAGGTGAATGTATTCAGATATTTGGGAGTGGACGTGTCAGCGGATGGGTCTATGAAAGATGAGGTGAATCATAGAATTGATGAGGGGAAAAGGGTGAGGGGTGCACTTAGGAGTCTGTGGAGACAAAGAACTTTGTCCTTGGAGGCAAAGAGGGGAATGTATGAGAGTATAGTTTTACCAACGCTCTTATATGGGTGTGAAGCATGGGTGATGAATGTTGCAGCGAGGAGAAGGCTGGAGGCAGTGGAGATGTCATGTCTGAGGGCAGTGTGTGGTGTGAATATAATGCAGAGAATTCGTAGTTTGGAAGTTAGGAAGAGGTGTGGGATTACCAAAACTGTTGTCCAGAGGGCTGAGGAAGGTTGTTGAGGTGGTTCGGACATGTAGAGAGAATGGAGCGAAACAGAATGACTTCAAGAGTGTATCAGTCAGTAGTGGAAGAAAAGTGGGGTAGGGGTCAGCCTAGGAAAGGTTGGAGGGAGGGGGTAAAGGAGGTTTTGTGTGCGAGGGGCTTGGACTTCCAGCAGGCATGCGTGAGCGTGTTTGATAGGAGTGAATGGAGACGAATGGTTTTTAATACTTGACATACTGTTGGAGTGTGAGCAAAGTAACATTTATGAGGGGATTCAGGGAAACCGGCAGGCCGGACTTGAGTCCTGGAGATGGGAAGTACAGTGCTTGCACTCTGAAGGAGGGGTGTTAATGTTGCAGTTTAAAAACTGTAGTGTAACGCACCCTTCTGGCAAGACTGATGGAGTGAATGACGGTGAAAGTTTTTCTTTTTCGGGCCACCCTGCCTTGGTGGGAATCGGCCAGTGTGTTAATAAAATATATATATGTACATATATATATATATATATATATATATCTATATATATATGTAAATATATATATATATATATATATATATATATATATATATATATATATATATATATATATATATATATATATATATATATATATATAAATATATATATATATATATATATATATATATATATGTAAATATATATATATATATATATATATATATATATATATATATATATATATATATATATATTACACAGTGTTTACCTGGAGAGAGTTCCGGGGGTCAGCGCCCCCGTGGCCTGGTCTGTGACCAGGCCTCATGGTGGATCAGAGCCTGATCAACCAGGCCATTACTGCTGGCTGCACGCAATCCAACATACGAGCCACAGCTCGGCTGGTCAGGTACCGACTTTAGGTGCTTGTCCAGTGCCTGCTTGAAGACAGCCAAGGGTCTATTGGTAATCCCCCTTATGTATGCTGGGAGGCAGTTGAACAGTCTCGGGCCCCTGACACTTATTGTATTGTCTCTTAACCTGCTAGTGACACCCCTGCTTTTCACTACTAAAGCAAAAGACTCGTCTGCCGAGTCTTTTGCTTTAGTAGTGAGTGATTTTCGTGTGCAAGTTCGGTACTAGTCCCTCTAGGATTTTCCAGGTGTATATAATCATGTATCTCTCCCACCTGCATTCCAGGTTGGTTTTTCTCTCTATTTTGTGGCCGGAATCAGGGCCGGATTAAGAAGTCTCCGGGCCCTAGGCTATTCAGATTGGCGGGGCCCCTTTGAGTTATGGGTAAGCGAAGCGACCCCTTCCAGCTTGGGGGTGGGGGGGGGTCGGTGTGAGGCTGTTTAAGGTCTAATTAAATACATTCTGGCTATTTAGATTAAATTTAATAGGGAAAGTACATCAAGACAACCAAAACCATTTATCAACAGCTATTATAACTATCTTGTTAAATCATGCATTTTAAAGAGAATAAACTCAAGGCAGCATAGTATTACTAGATTAGGCTATTAAAGTAGTGACATCATGTACCTATTACATTCAGCATAACCACTACAGCACTATTATTCCCTTTATAAATCACTGACCATTATTGTTATCATTACATCATGCATAAGACTATCAAATCATATAAACTCAAGAAAGTAAAGAATTGTTTATATTCACAGGCACTTCTTAAATAAACTTTTTTCTGGATTTCATATTGGCAAAATCATCAATTATATTCTGAAAATCAATATTTCTTGTTAGATCAGACTCAATGGTTAACAAGGCTAGGTTACACAATTTGTCTTGGTTCATTGTTGAACGGAGCTGGTTTTTCACTCTTTTCAAAACAGAAAATGAACGTTCTCCTTTACAGTTAGTAGCTGGAAGTGTTAGGTAAAGGCGATACACTATGTCAACATTAAGGAAGGTTTCTGAGATACCTCTGCATTTCTTAAATGTTTCAAAGTAGCTGAGGGCGCATATTTTTCAGGTGGAGCTTTAATCTGTTTCATATACCCAGAAAAATGAACTATTTCTTCAACAAATGTGTCCTGAACATCTGCTGAAAGGTGTTGTTGCAACTTTAATGCAGCTTCTCTCAATTCTGCATCTGGCATAGTAGTAATTTTGAACAGAAATCCAAACTTGTCATTGAGATTCTGGTAGATTTCTTTTCTTTTCACCAATTCTGTAATCAGTGAATCCAGAATGACGATGTAGCTGTCTTACATTTCTTCAGTTAATTTGTCACAGTACATGTCTAGATAACGTGTAATTACTACAGAAAATTGGAGAGGAATCTCACATACTCGCCCATTAGTGGGAAAACACAGCTGTTCTGATGTAAACAAAGGCGTGTTGAGTGTTGCCATCTATGGTTAGGTTCATTTATTTTTATTTTATTTTATTTCATTATTTATTTTTGTTTTGATTATTTTTTAAAAATCAATTTTACTCTCCAAACACTTGAACTTTTTAGGTACGGACCCCTTTGCACTTGCACCATGTGCGCAGTCTTGGATGAGCCCCTGAACCCCTTGGACCGTGGGGCCCCCAAATGCGCGGGGCCCTAGGCAAATGCCTAGTTTGCCTATGCGGTAATCCGGCCCTGGCTGGAATTAGTTTTGTACTCTGATGAAGTTTTAATTTCCTCATGTTTACCATATCGGAGTAATTTAAATTTCTCATCGTTAAACTTCATATTGTTTTCTGCAGCCCATTGAAAGATTTGGTTGATGTCTGCCTGGAGCCTTGCAGTGTCTACAATGGAAGACACTGTCATGCAGATTCGGGTGTCATCTGCAAAGGAAGACACGGTGCTGTGGCTGACATCCTTGTCAGTGTCAGATAAGAGGATGAGAAACAAGATGGGAGCGAGTACTGTGCCTTGCGGAATAGAGCTTTTCACCATAGCCGCCTCAGACTTTACTCTTTTGACTACTACTCTTTGTGTTCTGTTTGTGAGGAAATTATAGATACATCTGTATTGATTTTTTTTTTTTTTTTTTTTTTTTATTCGCCGGTATTCTCCCGGCCCGGGTCTTTTCCAAGTAGTGGTGACCCGGCCTTGGCTCCCTATCTGGGGAGTGTCTCGAGACTTAAGTCTCCCATGGGAGGAGGTACAGTACCTCCTCATCTTTGGGACCAAGTGTCCCCAGGCCTAGCCACATTCCCCGCCCTCACGGGGCTCGTAGAGAGAAGCTAGGCCTCTGGTCTGCCATCTACCCCGCCTCAAAGGGGCTCGTGGGGATGGCAGTCTTATGAGCTGCAGATGGTAGCAAGCTCAGGCAATAGCTTTTTTTCTGTATTGATGAATGTTGTATACAAAAATGCTCCATATATAATGTCAGTTTCCGGGATTTGTTCTGAAACCAGACGCTATTAGTCTTGAAGAGTAGCCAGGACAGGAGCAAGTGAGGTGTGTTATGGAGTCAGTAGGAGAACAGCGGCGGCTGGAACAAGTCGTCATTGTATGGTGAACATATGTGGGTGGTATTTTTGGCCAAGTCTAGGCCATTGATTATTTTATTGTTATGCTCTCACGATTTTCCTTTAAGGCCCTAGTGTGTGCAATGGCCTGTGTTTTGGAGAGTATATATATATATATATATATATATATATATATATATATATATATATATATATATATATATATATATATATATATATATATATATATATATATATATATATATATATATATATATATATGTATATATATATATATATATATGTCGTGCCGAATATGTAAAACTGGTCATTTAGCAAGAACTCGTTTAAAATTAAGTCCTTTCTAAAATTTTCTTTTATACGTTTAAAGATATATTTTTTTCATTAATGTTAATGTAAAAATTTTTAATTTTGCACCAAAAGAATCTTAGAAAACTTACCTAACCTTTTTATAGCAAGAACAATTTATTTTAGCCTAACCCAACTAAATATATTTTAGATTTGTTTACAGTAATTTAATACTAAACAAACACAGTGAAATATATTTTTTTCGTTACGTTCAGAATGATTTTGGCGAAATTATTGCATACACAAATTTTCGCTACTTGGACCTGTTGTAACAAGACTTTGTCGCCAATACAAAGAACGACTAAGAGCACTTAGAGTTGTGGCAGGGCTTCACCCCAGGTATGGTGCTAATGTTAAAATTGTGAAAATGATGTATCTTGCTTATATTAGATCATTGGTTGATTATGCTGCGCCACTACTTGCTCTTGTGTCTGACTGGAAGCTTGGAGGGCTGGAAAAACTGCAGAACGAAGCAATGAGGATCATCCTAGGATGCCCTCGTACTGCCAAAATTTTAAATATGCAAAAAGAACTTGATATTCTAAGCATCAGAGATCGTGTTACTGAAAGAAATATCCTAATTGGGGTTAATATGCTCAGGCAAGCTCATTCAAACCCCTGCACAGAAGCCCTCCAAACTTTCCTCAGCACTGGTGAACACTCCTCCAGATGGATCGAAAAGACTGGAACCGACCTCCGCATGAATCAGATACATGATCTATGTCAAGTAAGGCAACAGCGGCACTTCTCCGCTCCATGGAATATTACCCCATTCCAAACTACCATTCCTCCATTTCCCCCCAAACTACTTCTTAAATCACAACCAAAACTTCGCCTTGAAGCCAAACATGAGGCCTTAAGCTGTATTGATAACTTAGTCACACAGCACACACTCTCGCAAATTATTTACGTTGATGGTTCTGTTCACCAATCCACTGGTGCAGCTGGTAGTGCTGCTGTTGTCGTACAGAGTGATGGCTCTCTTAAAGAAATTGGAGCACGCATCAATAATTGGGCCTCTACCCTTCAGACCCTGTTTGCCATACTTCTTGCACTGAAATGCATCTATGTATCAAAGATTGACAGTTTAATTGTAACTGATTCTCTGTCATCCATAAATGCTCTCAACTCATTAAGCATAAATTGTGGCATGCTTGTGTCAGAAGCCAGACACAGGTATGGTAGGATTGTGAACAGTGGAGTCAGAGTGCACATGCTGTGGATTCCATCTCACATTGGTCTTCAGATGCATGATAGAACTGATAAATTGGCTAAGCTGTATGCTTTCAAAGAGGGAGTAGATTACAATCTTGGCTTGTCAGGTAGTAGTTTGAGAACAATAATACGAAAAGAACTTCAGCTGAATTTTATGGACTTAAGGCTCAGGGAGATTGACACCAGTGAGTCCATCTATCATCATTCTATCATGCAGGAGGAGCCACATGTCTATGGTGCATCCAACAAAATAAGCAGACTCTTGGATGTCACTACCGCCCGGCTCCGGCTGGGTTACAAGTATCTTTGGCAGGTTAAATCACCACCACCAGATGTAGACCAAACGAAATGTAAACTTTGCCAGATGGATTATTGTCACACCCTGCGTCATTATGTACTGGAGTGCGATAAAATTAATGAATTTAGAAACAACTCACTCAGAAGTGTTCAAGAAATGGCTAAGTATTTTATCCACAGTGGTATATTACAGACCATTCTGGAGAAATACCCTGACTTTGCTAGCTGTAAATAAAGCATTACCACATATGTGCATGTGTGTGTGTGTGTGTGTGTGTGTGTGTGTGTGTGTGTGTTTGTGTGTATGTGTATGAGTGTTTGAGTGTGTGTGTGTGTGTGTGTGTGTGTGTGTGTGTGTGTGTGTGTGTGTGTGTGTGTGTGTGTGTGTGTGAGTATGAGTGTGTGTGTGTGTATGAGTGTGTGTGTGTGTATGAGTGTGTGTGCGTGTGTGTGTATGAGTTTGTACTCACCTAGTTGAGGTTGCGGGGGTCGAGTCCGAGCTCCTGTGTATGTGTGTGTGTGTGTGTGTGTGTGTGTGTGTGTGTGTGTGTGTGTGTGTGTGTGTGTGTGTGTGTGTGTGTGTGTTTATGTGTGTGTGTGTATGAATTTGTATGTGTGTGTGTGTGTGTGTGAGAGAGAGAGAGACTCAGCAATCAACATTTGCACCAATAACTCACTACAGTTGTGACCGGGTGTGGAAGTGTGAATTGCTCATTACTCTAAAATTTGTTCATGATTGTAGCCATGTATACACGTAAGTAACCATTCTTACAGTATTCATTACCTTTGTAACTTGTGAGTTCATTACCTTTGTAACTTGTGAGTTCATTACCTTGTACCTAGTTCAGCCATCAAAACTTTGGAGCCCGGTCCCTGGACCCATTGTGTACCTCTGTAATCTGTAAATACCTTTGTAACTTGTCATGATTGTGACTAGACCTACCTGGAGTTCATTACCTTTGTAAATTGTGAGTTCATTACCTTTGTAAATTGTGAATTCATTACCTCTGTAACTTGCTCAGCTATCAAAACTTCGAGGCCCAGTCCCTGGACCCATTATGTACATCTGTAATCTTTTGACTACCGCCCACAGGATGGGTATGGGGTGCATAATAAACATATTAAACTGTAAACTAAAATTATATGGCAAGATGAACGTTGCTATTTAAGCCAAGATCGCAAGTTCTGCCTATTCGGCACGACATATATATATATATATATATATATATATATATATATATATATATATATATATATATATATATATATATATATATATATATATATATATATATATATATATATATATATATATATATATATATATATATATATATATATATACATATGTTTTGACTGCAGGCTAAGTAGCCGGCAGGAAAGGGAAGGGAGTGTCATGAAGCCTCCCTGTTTATATATTTTGTTTTACTCACTAGTAGCAGTGTGCTAGTGAGCTAATGTGAGTACTGGGTAAAGGTGAACTGGAGTGTGGTTATGTTGGCATGTATGTAACAGTTGGTATGTTGCTGCAGATGTTAATTTACTATTAATATAGTCAACAGTAGTCAACAGAGTAAAGTCTGAGGTGGCTACGGCGAAAAGCTCTGTTCCACAAGGCACAGTACTTGCTCCCATCTTGTTTCTCATCCTCATACTGACATAGACAAGGATGTCAGCCACAGCACCGTGTCTTCCTTTGCAGATGACACCCGAATCTGCATGACAGTGTCTTCCACTGCAGACACTGCAAGGCTCCAGGCGGACATCAACCAAATCTTTCAGTGGGCTGCAGAAAACAATATGAAATTCAACGATGAGAAATTTCAATTACTCCGATATGGTAAGCATGAGAAAATTAAAACTTCATCAGAGTACAAAACTAATTCCCTCCACAAAATAGAGCGAAAAACCAACGTCAAAGACCTGGGAGTGATCATGTCGGAGGATCTCACCTTCAAGGACCATAACATTGTATCAGTCGCATCTGCTAGAAAAAAGAGAGAATGGATAATGAGAACCTCCAAAACTAGGGATGCCAAGCCCATGATGACACTCTTCAGGTCGCTTGTTCTATCTAGGCTGGAATATTGCTGCACACTAACAGCACCTTTCAAGGCAGGTGAAATTGCTGACCTAGAAAATATACAGAGAACATTCACGGTGCGCATAACGAGATAAAACACCTCAATTACTGGGAGCGCTTGAAGTTCCTGAACCTGTACTCCCTGGAACGCAGGCGGGAGAGATACATGATTATATACACCTGGAAAATCCTAGAGGGACTAGTACCGAACTTGCACACGAAAATCACTCACAACGAAAGCAAAAGACTGGGCAGACGATGCAACATCCCCCAGTGAAAAGCAGGGGTGTCACTAGCACGTTAAGAGACAATACAATAAGTGTCATGGGCCTGAGACTGTTCAACTGCCTTCCAGCATATATAAGGGGGATTACCAATAGACCCCTGACTGTTTTCAAGCAGGCACTGGACATGCACCTAAAGTCGGTACCTGACCAGCCAGGCTGTGGCTCAAACGTTGGATAGCATGCAGCCAGCAGTAACAGCCTGGTTGATCAGGCTCTGATCCACCATGAGGCCTGGTCACAGACCGGGCCACGGGGGCGTTGACCCCCAGAACTCTCTCCAGCAAAACAACCATGGGGGAGTAAAATGATAGCTCTAGGCCTTTCGTGTTGCAATCAACACATCATCAGGAGCTTGCAGAATTGCAGAAAAGAGGAGGATGTCCACACAAGTATGTTCCCAGAGGACTGTCTTCACTGGAGAGAGTGAGTGAGGGAGGGAGAGAGGAGGGTACAGGAAGTGTCCCCAGGCACAACAGTGCTCATTGCCAGAAGGATGAATATTATAGCTTTAGAAAAATCCCACAAGCATTGATATTGTAATAGCCTAAACGAAATTAACGTGGCAGTAATAAAAAAATTGTTCCTATTCCGCTATGATTCCAACAACTTCACACACAAATATATTGTCAGTGATATAGAAGTCTCTGGAAACTGTAGGGTAGCCTTCCAAGTGACAACGTGTCCATTAAAGTGACGTGCAACTGGTAACATTTAGAGGGGAAACTTCTAAAATTTATGTAAGGAAAAGGGGATCATTAAAATAAACTCATTTAAAGGGGGAGGCATCTGCAATAACAAGAAGGACGGCCACAGATATTCAACCCACATAATTCTGAGGCAAACTCTGGTTCAACCTTCGGAACGCGTGCAGTTGGTAAAACCATTTGATGTGACCGGAGTGGACTATAGTGGGCCAATCATTTTAACAGGTACTTCAGATGGTGTTCCCTTGAAGGTGTATGTATGTCTACTTACTTGCACAGCTACTAGGGCTGTTCATCTAGAAGTGGCTCAGGACTTGTCTGCAGAACAGTTCATACAGCTGTTCCGGAAATTTGCAGCTAGGAGATCCTGTCCAAGACTGATAATCTCAGATAATGCCACCAATTTTATAGCGGGTGCTCAACACTTGATGGAATTAAATAAGAGTGATGAAGTACAGTCTTTGTTGACCCAGCGAGAGTGTGTCTGGAAATTTATTACTCCCAGAGCCCCTTGGCAGGGAGGACTGTACGAAAGAATGATAGGTACAGTGAAAAGATGTCTTCATAAGGTGCTACACAGGAAGAGAATTAATTTGCAGGAATTCCGTGCAGTGTTGGTGGAGGCAGAGAATCGGGTAAACAATCGCCCTCTGTCATACATGAGCGACACTCCTGACACGGAGATCCTGACTCCCTCTCACCTAATATGCGGACGAAGGTTAGAAGCTGCACCTATCTATAGAGATAATCCCGAGGGAAGTGATGAGGATTACAATAACGTGACCGTGTTGAGTGATAAGTTCAAGATGTTAAATAAGGTAATTATTCATTGGTCCGATGTGTGGCGTAAAGAATATCTTCTTACACTACGTGAACACTTATGGTACGCCAGAGACAGTAAACCGACAGAACATTCAACCAGGTGACATTGTGTTAATTGATACTGAACAACTTCGAACATTGTGGCCTCTGGGCAAGGTAGTTACATTATACCCAGATGCACAAGGTGTTGTCAGAAACGTCAAAGTGTTGTGTCGTGGTCAGGAAAGTTTGCGTACCATTAATAAATTTATTCCCTTAGAATTAAATGGTGTTCAATCCAGTGCAGATGGAAATCTAAGGGAAAGTGACACGAGTGATATTGAAGACACTGACCGAGTAATGCAAGAAGAAATTGTAGTAAGACCCACTAGGAAAACAGCAGTGCAATCTAGAGAGGGCTGGAATCGTCTCCTGGAGGAAGACGCAATTTAAGTCGTCTAACAACGACTTCCGCCCGGCCGCAGTGTGGAAATTATTTAATTTCCGAAGCTATAGTGCCTAATAAGTGTTTAATGTGTTGACTTGGGTCAAAATGTATTTGTATTTTGAATGGAACCAACTGGGTTCCCGCTGCGCCTGCGCAGATGTGCGGGGGTGTAGGTCGAACTGGGGCACGGGAGGCGGGAGTGTTTTGAATGGAGTGAGGAGGCTGGGAAAGCATGGTACCAGGAAATTGGCGTTCACGGCGGCCTAAGGATTAATATAGGCCTCATTTCATAATAGGAAGTGTCGTAACTGTTCCTGGTGGAGAGTGAGTGAACGTGATTTACGGGACCACCATAATAAAGTGGTAAAATGAGTGAATAAGGGTAGGACCGGGTGACTGGCGCGTCGCCATGGACTGTGTCCCGGGGAAAATTACCCTTGGTTTAATCATCACTTATCGGTCTCAGATCTTAATGGAGTGATCTCTAATGTGTATAATAATTATGAGACATTAAATCGTCTTGTAAATTGTAATGTAATTAATGATAATAACGCTAAGTTAAGAGAATGCGTGAAGTGAAATAAGTCGCCTTGCTCCGAGTGAACACCGCTAGACCAAGTTGTTCCCGTCACGAGGAAAGTGAGGTTCATGGAATCACGACTTCTAAACCGGGACAAACCAATGGATACCTCGTCCTGCTGGAATAAGAACCGTGTCGGTGTAGCAGGACATCGAAAAGAGATGGTGAATGGAGGAAATAAGGAGCATCAATCACCCACAGTTAAGTAACCTTTCTAGTTATAGCAGACTGATACTGGCCAGTTAGGTATATTTTAATTGGATAGGTTATGGGTGATCCAGCCACATCAAGTGACCACCAGAGAATATCTGGTAAGTGGTGGGATTATGTACAAGTGTTTTTTCCTTGATGGGTATATCCATGTGTAACCTACCCCCTCTCCTTCATTCAGTTAAACTAATATAATCTATACAGTCCACAATTAATTAGTAGCGCCGTACTTGAGGGTGCTACCCAATTTATACTGGTCTCGGATAGATATGGATAAGATTGTGAGGGTCGAGGGGCCACCTGCAGTGACCAGAGGTGGTTAAGTTTTCTCACATGTCTACATGGGTGACTATGGTAAACAATATCGTTGTTTCTCCAAGGAGATTACTCGTATGCATGTAATGTTGAGGTATGTACAAGTAATCACTCCTATAAAATTTTCCATACAACCCATAAACAGTGATATTGTAATAGTAACCTAATGAACGTAACATGACAGTTATTAAAAATTCGGTCAGACTATATGATAAAAATGACTTTACATGCCAAATATAGATATCACTGGCAGTTGTCTTAGGAATTTTCGCACATCTAGAAAATGGACCATTTACAGGGACTCATTTAAAGGGACGCACGTGTAATTTATCTTAAGGAACATGGCTATAATTTGTCTGTCCTACAGGATTCTGAGACAAACACTAGTCTAACCATCAAGAAAACAAGTAGGAAAACCAGGTCCTAATTCCTTGGTGTGGAGCTACACTTAAAACAATCCAATACATTAGTATAACAGTCCAATTTTTTGACTATGTACAATTGCCTCAACTATAAATGAATCTAATTTGAACAAGCTGCCACTGTTATTGTATAATGAATGCTTATCTTTTATAACTGCCCATTCTACAATATTCTGTTCAAGCCAGGAGAAACAAGGGACAACGACTCTGGCTTCTGACCAGTTTGCCGAGTTATTGCAGACTCTAGTTGGTGAAGTTCTAAAAACTACCCGTATATTAAATCTTTTAAGGGCATTCGGCAAACAGATAAATTCTTATTGTGTGGGAGAACCAACACATTCTTGATCTGAGGTGTTATCCTAGGCTCAGCTCTATGATAAGTTTTCATATACGCCAGCAATGCTGATTCCACGAACTCCTTAAGATACCACAGTTTCTTGCAATGTCAGATATAGTGAGGAAAAAATACTCCTTTTTACTCTTGTCTCATGGTTAGAATAGTGGTGAATATATGAGCACACATTAGTGGCCTTCCTATATACTGTAAATGTAAACTTTCTGTCGACCCTGTGTATAAACACATCTAAGAATGGAAGTTTAGATTTAACTTCCTGGTGGCCTGGTGGTTAACGCTCTCGGTTCACACGGCGAGGGCCTGGGTTCGATTCCCAGCCAGAGTAGAAACATTGGACGTGTTTCTTTCCACCTGTTGTCTATGTTCCCCATCAGTAAAATGGGTACCTGGGTGTTAGTCGACTGGTGTGGGTCGCATCCTGGGACACTGACCTAATTTGCCCGAAATGCCTCCGGAGCATAACAAGGGACTTTCTATATAGTAATATGTCATTGTAATCAGCTAGGACTGTATACCCTGTACATGTACTTGTAGTAAAATAAAGATATTATTATTTTCCACGGTGGATTTAATAGACGGGACCAAATGTGTCCAAGGCCATATCATTTAGATAAAAGACACCTTGAAAGTCATCCACATATCTAAACCAATTAGCTTTGCAGGGCAGGATGTCTTTCAGCAACCTAGCCTCGAAAAACTCCATATACAGATTGCTCGATAAGGGAGTCAATAAATTACCCATACCACTGGTGGGGTTAGAACCCGCGATCAGAAACTCTCTGATCGCGGGTTCTAACCCCACCAGTGGTATGGTTTTACCCATAACCATTCCCTATCTTTGAAAGCAGTATTTACCTATAAATTCAAAGTTGTAATCAACTACACACAACTTAATCAGTTTAGTAATGTATTTTTAGCAAACGGCAAAGAGAACTCATTTAATTCTTCTTCTAAATAAGTCGCGAAGAGGCACTCTAGTGAACAATGCTATGACATCATAACATACTAGTGTAAAATCAATAGACATGTTAACATTTTGCAATTTGTCTACGAGAGCAACATTGTTTTTATGTGGGTTCAGAAATGTTGCCAAGCAATGGAGTTAATATTTTACCAACCATTTTAACAGGGCACATGTTCCCCTGTTAAAATGTCGAATAATGTGTAAAACAGGTACAAGCTTTGCTTCTCTCTCATTCAGTAACAACGGTAATAACTAAATAATCCGTTATTTTCTGTTAGGGGTGAAGGAAACATATATACTAATACAAACTATACGTAAATAAAAATATTCGCTGGACATATTTGTTTATTTCAGGAATGATGAAACACCATTTAATACCAAGATATGTATTTATATTTTCGATAATAACATGAAACATACAACCATTTTTTTTTTCAGTCATTTGGAGTATGCTAACTTTTGTATGAACAATAAATCCATGCTAAAACCATGGTTATACACCATTCATCACTTTTTTTATAATACATATTTTAAAAAAAAAATTTTTTAATGAAAATGAAGTTGATAGCAAGACTTATGGCTGGCTATCTGGGCTCCACTACGCTACTCCTGAGTTGTATTCAAGAAACTTCCCGAAAATTATCTATCAAAACAGAACACTTTTCTTTTTACTGATACATCAGTATAATTTAAACTATGTTTACTTATATTTCAGCATCATTACTGATGATTATTTTCAGTAAGACATAAAATATACTTCTCAGCAGTGTATGAAATTCCAGAAAATCCAAGCCATCTTGTTCAACATGAAGATTGTTGTGGCGCTGCTAGAGGAAGGTTTACAAAGAACACCATCAAATACAGTAGTTCCTTAGCTCTCCGAGGCTACACATTCAGTAAGTACACAGGCATAGAGAAAGAGGGGACGGGGTAGGGGGAAAGATTTGTCTTTAAGTGAACTGGATGTTGCCTGTGGGGCAGACCCTGCCTGAAGGACCTGTGACGCAGCCAGCAGCGTCCAGTCCGTACTGACCAGGCACGGCAGGAGCAGCCTGAGGATAAGAACCAGCATTATTATTGGCTAAAGAGTCAAACATTAGCTGTTGAAGTTGTTAAACATATTGTTACATACAAGGAAATGAAGAGTGAGCTACGGCTTTAGAGAGAGAAGTAGCTAGTCAGCCGTTATGGACAGTCTTCAAGCTGGCACTGGACAAGCACCTAAAGTCAGTTCCTGACCAGCCGGGCTGTGGCTCGTACGTTGGTTTGCGTGCAGCCAGCAGTAACAGCCTGGTTGATCAGGCTCTGATCCACTAGGAGCCCTGGTCACAGAGCGGGCCGCGGGGGCGTTGACCCCCGGAACTCTCTCCATGTAAACTCCAGTGCAGACACCAGGCATGGAGAGCTCATAGGGTAACTCAAATTTCCTCCCAAATTGCATAGTTGGATATTCAACAGTTTTCATCTAACCAACGGTAAAGGCGACAGCACACTTTTTGACAAATGAAACATGAAGTCGGGGCTACATATTTTGATCTGTTTCAAATATGCTTCCAAATGTGTTTCTTCTCTCCCAGTGACTATTGTTTATTACACTACCATACATTATATACAGTGACTCACCTGGAAGCTGGCGGCGACTCTTGCTGGCTGTCGGAGAGCATTGAGGGCAGCTACGTGGGCGTGAGCATGGTTACCAAGGAACGCATATGCAGGCTGGTGGAACTGCACGGGCCCCGAGGGTCCTACGAGACCAGATGGTCCGATGACTCCGGAGGGACCTACGAGGCCAGCCTGTGGCATGGCTGCAGCAGCCGCTACCAAACACAGCACCACCTGTCGCCAGCAACACAACATTCACCGTTAGTTTAGATATGTGACCACTGATATAGAGTACAAAATCGCGAGTCTCCCTTTGGAGGTGTCTATTTTGGTTAAGGATTTTTGATCCAAAAAATATTTTAACTATCTTAACCTCCTAGAATCAAACTGATTACCTTAAATTTCATATGGGCTTCTTTACCTCTACGGGTTTAGCGCTTTCCCACGGCTTAATAATAAACACTAACACTATTTATCTCACTCATCAGTTGTACCTTGTTATGCAGTTGTTAAATCCTAAATTTATAGAGCTTCACATTTCTGTGTTGCGGTTGAAATATGTCCACTAGTCCCCTTCCTTTGTATTTGACTGGCTCGTCTTCCTTATTTCCCACTTCTACCACTACCACTACTACTACCTCTTCTTCTTCTACTACAACTACTGATGAAATTAAGACACATGTGCGGCGTCTGGTTGTCTTTGTTGTGGACGTTTCGCCATCCAGTGGCTGGCAGGATGGCGAAACGTCTACGGTGGGGATGCCCGGGTGTTGTGCATGTGTCATTTCATCCTGTCGGTATTATATACATTTCTTGTACTACTACTTCTACTACTACTTCTACTACTACTACTACTACCTCCACCTCTTCCTGCCTATATATAGCCTTCCTGCTCCACCTCTGTTAGTGTGACTTTGTCAATGGTCCAAGTCGGACCGAAACGTCGTCGCTTCTCTCTTTTATGTGCGGGTTATTTGTGTATCGTTCCAGTCACGGTATTGTGCCTTTTTGTTATTTATGTCCACTAGTGTTTCCATGATCGTGCTGGTCACCTGTATATTGTAGAACATTATGTTATTTTAAATATGTAAATGTATAAATATTAATTGTTCAGGAAGAATGTTGTGATAACAGGAAGTAATGACAATATACAACTTATTTTTTGTACCACGAATGATACTTGTACTGATCTTGGCACCAGAATTTCCGGATTACTATTTTATATGTGCGCAGTGTGTTATTACAAGTAGTTAATGTGGTTATCAGGTGAAGGTTGGGTATGGAGGAGATGGTAGGAAGTACAGTGTCCAGTGAGGAAGGATGGAGGAGTCGTGACCGGACAAATGATAGACGGACATTTGACCGAAGGAAAATTGGCCGAACGGACATTGAGGCGACAGCCATTTGGCCGAACGGACAATAGACCGAACAGATTAATTAGGTTAGGATAAGGTGATGAATGTCAGTTCGGCCATATGTCCATTCGGTGAAATGTCAGCCGGCCAAAAGTCCCGGAGCCGGAGAAGACGACAGGGAGTACACAGTGTCTAGTGAGGGGGGTGAGATGGAGATGGTAAAGGGTATGCAATGTTTTGGAGTATCTGAATAAGATTAATGAAAGCGTAGTGCTGGTATATGTTAAAGAAAATCATACAATGACACTTTTGATGGTCCAACGTTTCATGAACGACTGGACGTGATCAAGTACTTGATAAAACTCTCGTGGGTGAAACAATGCACCAGCTAGATGTATTTCAGTTATGCAGTATAGGGATACGTATACTGCATAACCCTAGTCCCCTGTTCCATATTGTATAACCCTAGTCCCCTGTTCCATATTGCATAACCCTAGTCCCCTGTTCCATATTGCATAACCCTAGTCCCCTGTTCCATATTACATAACCCTAGTCCCCTGTTCCATATTGCATAACTCTAGTCCCCTGTTCCATATTACATAACTCTAGTCCCCTGTTCCATATTACATAACCCTAGTTCCCTGTTCCATATTACATAACCCTAGTTCCCTGTTCCATATTACATAACCCTAGTCCCCTGTTCCATATTACATAACTCTAGTCCCCTGTTCCATATTACATAACTCTAGTCCCCTGTTCCATATTACATAACTCTAGTTCCCTGTTCCATATTACATAACCCTAGTTCCCTGTTCCATATTACATAACCCTAGTTCCCTGTTCCATATTACATAACCCTAGTCCCCTGTTCCATATTACATAACTCTAGTCCCCTGTTCCATATTACATAACTCTAGTCCCCTGTTCCATATTACATAACTCTAGTCCCCTGTTCCATATTACATAACCCTAGTTCCCTGTTCCATATTACATAACCCTAGTTCCCTGTTCCATATTACATAACCCTAGTCCCCTGTTCCATATTACATAACCCTAGTCCCCTGTTCCATATTACATAACTCTAGTCCCCTGTTCCATATTACATAACCCTAGTCCCCTGTTCCATATTACATAACCCTAGTCCCCTGTTCCATATTACATAACTCTAGTTCCCTGTTCCATATTACATAACCCTAGTCCCCTGTTCCATATTACATAACTCTAGTCCCCTGTTCCATATTACATAACCCTAGTTCCCCTGTTCCATATTACATAACCCTAGTCCCCTGTTCCATATTACATAACCCTAGTCCCCTGTTCCATATTACATAACACTAGTACCCTGTTCCATATTACATAACCCTAGTTCCCTGTTCCATATTACATAACCCTAGTCCCCTGTTCCATATTACATAACTCTAGTCCCCTGTTCCATATTACATAACCCTAGTTCCCTGTTCCATATTACATAACCCTAGTTCCCTGTTCCATATTACATAACCCTAGTCCCCTGTTCCATATTGCATAACCCTAGTCCCCTGTTCCTTATTACATAACCCTAGTTCCCTGTTCCATATTACATAACCCTAGTCCCCTGTTCCATATTACATAACCCTAGTTCCCTGTTCCATATTACATAACCCTAGTTCCCTGTTCCATATTACATAACCCTAGTCCCCTGTTCCATATTGCATAACCCTAGTCCCCTGTTCCTTATTACATAACCCTAGTTCCCTGTTCCATATTACATAACCCTAGTCCCCTGTTCCATATTACATAACCCTAGTCCCCTGTTCCATATTACATAACCCTAGTCCCCTGTTCCATATTACATAACCCTAGTCCCCTGTTCCATATTGCATAACCCTAGTCCCCTGTTCCATATTACATAACCCTAGTCCCCTGTTCCATATTGCATAACCCTAGTCCCCTGTTCCATATTGCATAACCCTAGTCCCCTGTTCCATATTACATAACCCTAGTTCCCTGTTCCATATTACATAACCCTAGTCCCCTGTTCCATATTACATAACCCTAGTCCCCTGTTCCATATTACATAACCCTAGTTCCCTGTTCCATATTACATAACCCTAGTCCCCTGTTCCATATTACATAACCCTAGTCCCCTGTTCCATATTACATAACCCTAGTCCCCTGTTCCATATTACATAACTCTAGTCCCCTGTTCCATATTACATAACCCTAGTTCCCTGTTCCATATTACATAACCCTAGTCCCCTGTTCCATATTACATAAACCTAGTCCCCTGTTCCATATTGCATAACCCTAGTCCCCTGTTCCATATTACCCCCTAGTCCCCTGTTCCATATTACATAACCCTAGTCCCCTGTTCCATATTACATAACCCTAGTTCCCTGTTCCATATTACATAACCCTAGTCCCCTGTTCCATATTACATAACCCTAGTCCCCTGTTCCATATTACATAACCCTAGTTCCCTGTTCCATATTACATAACCCTAGTCCCCTGTTCCATATTACATAACTCTAGTCCCCTGTTCCATATTACATAACCCTAGTTCCCTGTTCCATATTACATAACTCTAGTCCCCTGTTCCATATTACATAACTCTAGTCCCCTGTTCCATATTACATAACTCTAGTCCCCTGTTCCATATTACATAACTCTAGTCCCCTGTTCCATATTACATAACTCTAGTCCCCTGTTCCATATTACATAACCCTAGTTCCCTGTTCCATATTACATAACTCTAGTCCCCTGTTCCATATTACATAACTCTAGTCCCCTGTTCCATATTACATAACCCTAGTTCCCTGTTCCATATTACATAACCCTAGTCCCCTGTTCCATATTACATAACTCTAGTCCCCTGTTCCATATTACATAACCCTAGTCCCCTGTTCCATATTACATAACCCTAGTTCCCTGTTCCATATTACATAACTCTAGTCCCCTGTTCCATATTACATAACCCTAGTTCCCTGTTCCATATTACATAACTCTAGTCCCCTGTTCCATATTACATAACCCTAGTTCCCTGTTCCATATTACATAACTCTAGTCCCCTGTTCCTTAATGCGATCGACAGCAGTAGTACAGAGAGTGGCATATGTGTAGAAGATTTGCAGCTAATCTGAATAGACATTCGCAAGTTTTCACATTAGAACTAATATCCAAGTTGCTGTTTTTTTCTCAATAAAAATTACAACCAGAACATAAACAACCCACAATTAATTCACACCTTCCACCAGGAAACACTAGCATTTAAAACAAACTGGTGTACCTGTTATCTCACAGAGACCAATATCCTACAATAAACCAGTACATTACCTTTGTAAATTGTGAGTTCATTACCTTTGTAAATTGTGAGTTCATTACCTCTGTAACTTGCTCAGCTATCAAAACTTTGGAGTCCAGTCCCTGGACCAATTATGTACCTCTGTAATCTTTTGACTACCTCCCACAGGATGGGTATGGGGTGCATAATAAACATATTAAACTAACTAACAACATTGAGTTTGGAGCCGCTCGGAGGCTCCAAACTCAATATTTTGCATTGAAAAGTTGAAGTAAATAATATGATGCACTCGGAAATTCTAGCATGAAAAGCAGTGTTCAGTGTTTACATTTTTTTCTTAAGAGAGGCCAACTAGTCACGTGACTTAAATTTTGTTTGGAGTGCGCACACATGTTATAGGCATATAAAAGTACATTACATGAATTTACTGGAGGATAACCCAGTAAAGTCAGTGATCAGACACTCCAGTTATTTACCCGAGGATAACACAGTAAAGTTAGTGATAAGACACTCCAGTTATTTACCCGAGGATAACACAGTAAAGTTAGTGATAAGACACTCCAGTTATTTACCCGAGGATAACACAGTAAAGTTAGTGATAAGACACTCCAGTTATTTACCCGAGGATAACACAGTAAAGTTAGTGATAAGACTCCCCAGTTATTTACCCGAGGATAACACAGTAAAGTTAGTGATAAGACACTCCAGTTATTTACCCGAGGATAACACAGTAAAGTTAGTGATAAGACACTCCAGTTATTTACCCGAGGATAACACAGTAAAGTTAGTGATAAGACTCCCCAGTTATTTACCCGAGGATAACACAGTAAAGTTAGTGATAAGACACTCCAGTTATTTACCCGAGGATAACACAGTAAAGTTAGTGATAAGACACTCCAGTTATTTACCCGAGGATAACACAGTAAAGTTAGTGATAAGACACTCCAGTTATTTACCCGAGGATAACACAGTAAAGTTAGTGATAAGACACTCCAGTTATTTACCCGAGGATAACACAGTAAAGTTAGTGATAAGACACTCCAGTTATTTACCCGAGGATAACACAGTAAAGTCAGTGATAAGACACTCCAGTTATTTACCCGAGGATAACACAGTAAAGTCAGTGATAAGACACTCCAGTTATTTACATAAATCAATTTGATCAATAAAATTGACACTTTAAAACTTTCACGACTTAAAATCATGGCAAAGCTTCCTCTGAGGACTGGAAATTTGAGGCTCAATAAGAGGCCTTCCCAAGTTATCGCAAGGATTCCAACGATTCCAAATTTAATAACCAATTTAATGTAGTGAAAAGTTTGCCAACACATAAACTAAAGATGCATCAGCCATTAAATAATGAAGCCATTCAGAAAAGAGACTGATAAATAATAATAACAATACTACTACTACTACGACTGCTACTACTACTACTACTACTATTACTACTACTACTACTATTGCTACTACTACTACTACTGCTACTACTACTACTATTACTACTACTACTACTACTATTACTACTACTATTACTACTACTACTATTACTACTACTACTACTACTATTACTACTACTATTACTACTACTACTATTACTACTACTACTAATAATAATAATAATAATAAAAAAAATAATCTTTATTTCTACTAACTACATGATACAACTGAAACGGACTTAGTTGACATTAATGACATAATCTGGTTATGCAGAGCATTTCTGGCAGCTTAACTTAATCTTGTTGATACGACCCACAACAGTGGACTAACACCCAGGTACCTACTTACTGCTAGGTGAACAGGAACAGCAGCTGTAAGGAAATACGCCCAACGTTTCACCCCTGTCAGGGATCGTTATCGGAACCTTCAGTGTGAGAACTGAGGACGCTACCAGGTAAGCCAGCTGATGACGCTACCAGGTAAGACAGCTGAGGACGCTACCAGGTAAGTCAGCTAAGGATACTACCAGGCAAGCCAGCTGAGGACGCCACTAGGCAAACCAGCTGAGGATGCTACCAGACAAGCCAGCAGAGGACACTACCAGGTAAGTCATCTGAGGACACTACCAGGCAAGCTAGATGGGGATGCTACAAGACGGCCCAGCTGAGGACGCTACCAGGCAAGCCAGCTGAGGACACTACCAGCTAAGCCACTTGATTTAATAAAACTTACTGAATATTTACAAACTTAAGAGATGTAGTTCACAACTCACCAAAAGCTTCATGTTGTGTGTTTAATGTGTTGTTGAGGAGTGATACGACGCACTGGACTAACAGCCTTTTATACAGCTGGTGCAGCGTGACGTCAGGACCCGTTAGTCGATGAGGACACACCCTAGGAACCAGATGGCGGAAATAAGAGACACTACTTTGGGTCACTTGTTCATCATTCTTTATTTTGCTTTTTATATTGTTTTCCAGTAAACCTCGTAGGCGTCTAGTAGACCTGAAAATAGTAACTCACCCAGGATCCTTCCGCTTACAATTTGTTTAGCATAATGTAGTTGACTACTTCCACATGACTGATACAGAGAATTATTATAGGTTAAAATAAGCATATTTGTATTATAAATTGGTGCCGATCGTGCTATCTATTGACCATTACTTACAATATTAAGTAGCTGCTGCTCGGACAATATGACAATGGAAATAAATCACTTTGTCTGACTTTTTTGGATTATTCCAGGTTCTCTACACATATGCTGCTATATATGATAATTCTATGTAACTGTATTTGTGTATACCTGAATAAACTTACTTAGGGACGATTTGACACGGGAGAGGACGAACGTTAAGGAAATGTCAGCGGTAAGGAGGGGCTGGGAGGACCCCAGTCACTCTGGCCTTGTGAGAGTGAATCTGGGCGAGTGATCTTGTCTGCCCTGACGCTCAGGTGGCGCAGTTTTTTGTTAAATAAAATTTCGTACATTAAATACATAATGGTTACACAGTGATAATAAAAATTAATTGTTTCCCTCGTCATGTTTTACCAACAGGATGAGTTTCGTAGGAATTCGGTCACTTGATCTGTGAGACTTCAAAGATGTCGATCCAGCGTAGCTCGGTTGGTAGCGCACTCAGCACACATATTGAGGTCCGTGGTTCGATTCCCATTACGGGTGGAAACATTTGGGCGTGTTTTCTTACGACACCTGCAGTCCCTGTCCACCTAGGAGTAAATAGGTGTGTGTGTCGCATCCTGGGGACAAAATTAAGCTAATTTGCCCGAAATGCTCTGCATAAGCAGGGGCTCTCTCTATACAATGTATAAGTTGTATTATGTACTTGTAGAAATCAAGATTTATTATTATTATTATTATTATTATTATTATTATTATTATTATTACTATTATTACTTAGGAATTTGAACCTCTTCACATCTTGCTTGGGAAAGCCATCTTAATCACACACGGAAAAAATAGAATTTATAAAGATATCTCCATTACAAAGACTGAGAAAGACGTATGGGATGGTAGGAAGGTAGAGATGGGTAGAGAAATAGAGATGGGTAGGGAGGAGATGGGTAGGGAGGTAGAGATGGGTAGGGAGGTAGAGATGGGTAGGGAAATAGAGATGGGTAGGGAGGTGATGGGTAGGGAGGTAGAGATGGGCAGGGAGGTAGATATGGCTACAGAGGTAGAGATTGGTAGGGAAGTGGAGATGGGTAGAGAGGGGTAGGGAGATGGAGATGGGTAGAGAGGGGTAGGGAGGTGGAGATGGGTAGAGAGAGGTAGGGAGGTGGAGATGGGTAGAGAGGTAGTCATGTGTAGGGAGGTAGAGATGGGTAGGGAGGTAGACATGTGTAGGGAGGTAGAGATAGGTAGGGAGGTAGAAATGGGTGGGGGGGTAGAGATTGGTAGGGAGGTAGAACGTGAGGCTCATTGGAGAACAGGGATCACCGGGGATAAACCAGCTATCTCTTAATGTCTCTCAATTATTTATATTATCAAACTTATATACAATCACACTGAGGGATGCTCGTTATGTGACATTATAAAAGTTAAGAGAAGAGGCAAGATATATTTACCTGACACAACCGTCACCGAGGATGGTTCCTCTGTCACACTTCATCATACAGGATGGTTCTCCTGTCATACTCCATCACACAGGATGATTCTCCTTTCTCCATCACAGGATGGTTTTCTGTCATGGTTCATCCACTAGGATGGTTCTCCATACTCCATCACACAGGATGATTCTCCTGTTATCTCCATCACACAGGATTGGCTCCTGTCATACTCCATCACACAGGATGGTTCTTCCTGTCATACTCCATCACAAGGATGATTCTCCTGTTTCCATCACACAGGATGGTTCTCCTGTCATACTCCATCACACAGGATGGTTCACTGTCATACTCCATCACACAGGGATGGTTTCCTCCTGTCATACTCCATCACACGGGATGGTTTCCTTCCTGCTCCATCACACGGGATGGTTCCTCCTTCATCATCACAGGATGGATTCTCCTGTTATACTCCATCACACAGGATGGATTCTTCCTGTTATACTCCATCACACAGGATGGTTCTCCTGTCATACTCCATCACACAGGGATGGTTTTCTCCTGTCATACTCCATCACACGGGATGGTTTTCCTCTCTCCATCGGATGGTTCTCCTGTCATACTCCATCACACTGGTTCTCCTGTTATCTCCATGACGGATTGGCTTCCTGTTCATATACACAGGATGGTTCCTCCATCATACACACGGGATGGTTTTTCTCCATCAATGGTTCTCCGTCATACTCCATCACAGGATGGATTCTCCTGTTATTCTCCATCGATAGGTTTCATCATCTCCATCACAGGATGATTCTCCGTTCTCCACAGGATGATTCTCCTGTCATACTCCATCACACAGGATGATTCTCCTGTCATACTCCATCACTCAGTATGGTCTTCCTGTCACACTTCATCCCACAGGATGAATTTCCTTTCATGATCCGATGAAGAGGTCAGTTGTACTGTCATAGTCCACGCTTGAAATCGGTGAGGATCTAACCCATTCTCTCTCTCTCTCTCTCTCTCTCTCTCTCTCTCTCTTTCTCTCGTTTATTCTTGTTTTTTACAAGGTTGGGTTAAGAGTTCCTACCATCATTTAATAGCTAAGCGCTGTTACCTACCTCAGTCCATATGAAAGGATTACCTTTATTAAAATCGTATTTTCATGAAACATGCAAATAGGAAACAGAGGATGAAGTTGGAGCCAGCTGTTGCCCAGAGATTTCACTCGGTCATTGCACAATATTTCATTGTTGTTGTAATTCTGTACGAACATGTTCTTGACTCGAGTCGCTCTAGGAATGGATGATCTCAGAGATGACTTCATGTTCTTGAGAAGAGTAGAACCAGAGTGTAGCTGTTATTTGTTGGCCGTCTTGATGTGAAGTCATTGGCTTCGTACACAACAATAAGGTCACTGAATTCTCTCCGGAGTTGAAGGCTCTACCGAAATGATAGATCAATCCAGGTCGGGTTCAGGTGAAAGATAAACAGTCTTGCACGGTCCTTTTTTTCTGTCCAGAAGTCATAGAGGAGACGGTAGAGCAGAGTAAGAGTGCTGTTGGCTTCTTTTGTTTTGATAAAAAAAAAAAATCCATGACATTTTGGAGTCAGTTTTCACCTCTAGGGTATCTACCTCATCCTCGGGTACCAACACTCTTCCAGTCATTCTTTCCACTGCTCCAGCATTACCATCATCGTACCTGGAGATCATCATGGTGCCTAGAGACCATCATGGTGCCTAGAGACTATCATGGTGCCTAGAGACCATCATGGTGCCTAGAGACCTTCATCATTAGACTTTTCTCAGAGGTAAATGTAACCTGCTATTGTTTTCTCCAGGTTGATGTAACTGTAAGCTGGTGATTGATGTACCTGAGAACTGCAGGCATTTCCTGTTTTGCAAAAGTAAATGTCAGAGAAGTTATCTCTCTCTCTCTCTCTCTCTCTCTCTCTCTCTCTCTCTCTCTCTCTCTCTCTCTCTCTCTCTCTCTCTCTCTCTCTCTCTCTCTCTCTCTCTCTCTCTCTCTCTCTCTCTCTCTCTCTCTCTCTCTCTCTCTCTCTCTCTCTCTCCCTCTCTTTCTCTCTCTCTCTCTCTCTCTCTCTCTCTCTCTCTCTCTCTCTCTCTCTCTCTCTCTCTCTCTCTCTCTCTCTCTCTCTCTCTCTCTCTCTCTCTCTCTCTCTCTCTCTCTCTCTCTCTCTCTCTCTCTCTCTCTCTCTCTCTCTCTCTCTCTCTCTCTCTCTCTCTCTCTCTCTCTCTCTCTCTCCCTCTGTCTCGTTCTCTATCTATTATCTATCTACTTATCTATCTACCTATCTACGTATTTATTTACCTATCTGTCTATCTATCTATCTCTCATCAACACCTTGAGTCTTAACGTTATCTATTTCTTTATAAACATTTCCTCTAATATCTCCACACTTCTTACAATTCTTTTCATATTTTTGATTACATTTCACTGTTCTCATCTCTTGATCGCAAAATACAAATATTATAAGAAACTGGCTCTCCACTTCGGCTGTTACCCGGAAGTTCTTGAAGCCGATTTGAGAGAGTCACTGCCTGGACCCAGGTCACTGCCTGGACCCAGGTCACTGCCTGGACCCAGGTCACTGCCTGGACCCAGGTCAGGTATCTTGGGTGATGGCCTGCTCAACTAGGCTGTTAGTGCTGGCCGCACGCAGTCCAACGTACGGCCCAGAGCCTTGCTGTGGTTATGCACTCATTTTTCATGTCACAGCTGAATGAGGTCACATCTCAGTAAGGTTACAGCTGGGTGAGGTCACATCTCAGTAAGGTTACAGCTGGGTGAGGTCACATCTGAGTAAGGTTACAGCTGGGTGAGGTCACATCTCAGTAAGGTTACAGCTGGGTGAGGTCACATCTCAGTAAGGTTACAGCTGGGTGAGGTCACATCTCAGTAAGGTTACAGCTGGGTGAGGTCACATCTCAGTAAGGTTACAGCTGGGTGAGGTCACATCTCAGTAAGGTTACAGCTGGGTGAGGTCACATCTCAGTAAGGTTACAGCTGGATGAGGTCACATCTCAGTAAGGTTACAGCTGGGTGAGGTCACATCTCAGTAAGGTTACAGCTGGGTGAGGTCACATCTCAGTAAGGTTACAGCTGGATGAGGTCACATCTCAGTAAGGTTACAGCTGGGTGAGGTCACATCTCAGTAAGGTTACAGCTGGGTGAGGTCACATCTCAGTAAGGTTACAGCTGGGTGAGGTCACATCTCAGTAAGGTTACAGCTGGGTGAGGTCACATCTCAGTAAGGTTACAGCTGGGTGAGGTCACATCTCAGTAAGGTTACAGCTGGATGAGGTCACATCTCAGTAAGGTTACAGCTGGGTGAGGTCACATCTCAGTAAGGTTACAGCTGGGTGAGGTCACATCTCAGTAAGGTTACAGCTGGATGAGGTCACATCTCAGTAAGGTTACAGCTGGGTGAGGTCACATCTCAGTAAGGTTACAGCTGGGTGAGGTCACATCTCAGTAAGGTTACAGCTGGGTGAGGTCACATCTCAGAAAGGTTACAACTGGGTGAGGTCACATCTCAGTAAGGTTACAGCTGGGTGAGGTCACATCTCAGTAAGGTTACAGCTGGGTGAGGTCACATCTCAGTAAGGTTACAGCTGGATGAGGTCACATCTCAGTAAGGTTACAGCTGGGTGAGGTCACATCTCAGTAAGGTTACAGCTGGGTGAGGTCACATCTCAGTAAGGTTACAGCTGGATGAGGTCACATCTCAGTAAGGTTACAGCTGGGTGAGGTCACATCTCAGTAAGGTTACAGCTGGGTGAGGTCACATCTCAGTAAGGTTACAGCTGGGTGAGGTCACATCTCAGTAAGGTTACAGCTGGGTGAGGTCACATCTCAGTAAGGTTACAGCTGGGTGAGGTCACATCTCAGTAAGGTTACAGCTGGGTGAGGTCACATCTCAGTAAGGTTACAGCTGGGTGAGGTCACATCTCAGTAAGGTTACAGCTGGATGAGGTCACATCTCAGTAAGGTTACAGCTGGGTGAGGTCACATCTCAGTAAGGTTACAGCTGGGTGAGGTCACATCTCAGTAAGGTTACAGCTGGGTGAGGTCACATCTCAGTAAGGTTACAGCTGGGTGAGGTCACATCTCAGTAAGGTTACAGCTGGATGAGGTCACATCTCAGTAAGGTTACAGCTGGGTGAGGTCACATCTCAGTAAGGTTACAGCTGGGTGAGGTCACATCTCAGTAAGATTACAGCTGGGTGAGGTCACATCTCAGTAAGGTTACAGCTGGGTGAGGTCACATCTCAGTAAGATTACAGCTGGGTGAGGTCACATCTCAGTAAGTTTACAGCTGGGTGAGGTCACATCTCAGTAAGGTTACAGCTGAGTGAGGTCACATCTCAGTAAGGTTACAGCTGGGTGAGGTCACATCTCAGTAAGGTTACAGCTGGGTGAGGTCACATCTCAGTAAGGTTACAGCTGGGTGAGGTCACATCTCAGTAAGGTTACAGTTGGGTGAGGTCACATCTCAGTAAGGTTACAGCTGGGTGAGGTCACATCTCAGTAAGGTTACAGCTGGGTGAGGTCACATCTCAGTAAGGTTACAGTTGGGTGAGGTCACATCTCAGTAAGGTTACAGCTGGATGAGGTCACATCTCAGTAAGGTTACAGCTGGATGAGGTCACATCTCAGTAAGGTTACAGCTGGGTGAGGTCACATCTCAGTAAGGTTACAGCTGGGTGAGGTCACATCTCAGTAAGGTTACAGCTGGGTGAGGTCACATCTCAGTAAGGTTACAGCTGGATGAGGTCACATCTCAGTAAGGTTACAGCTGGGTGAGGTCACATCTCAGTAAGGTTACAGCTGGGTGAGGTCACATCTCAGTAAGGTTACAGTTGGGTGAGGTCACATCTCAGTAAGGTTACAGCTGGGTGAGGTCACATCTCAGTAAGGTTACAGCTGAGTGAGGTCACATCTCAGTAAGGTTACAGTTGGGTGAGGTCACATCTCAGTAAGGTTACAGCTGGATGAGGTCACATCTCAGTAAGGTTACAGCTGGGTGAGGTCACATCTCAGTAAGGTTACAGCTGGGTGAGGTCACATCTCAGTAAGGTTACAGCTGGGTGAGGTCACATCTCAGTAAGGTTACAGCTGGGTGAGGTCACATCTCAGTAAGGTTACAGCTGGGTGAGGTCACATCTCAGTAAGGTTACAGTTGGGTGAGGTCACATCTCAGTAAGGTTACAGCTGGATGAGGTCACATCTCAGTAAGGTTACAGCTGGGTGAGGTCACATCTCAGTAAGGTTACAGCTGGGTGAGGTCACATCTCAGTAAGGTTACAGCTGGGTGAGATCACATCTCAGTAAGGTTACAGCTGGGTGAGGTCACATCTCAGTAAGGTTACAGCTGGGTGAGGTCACATCTCAGTAAGGTCACAGCTGGGTGAGGCCAGAGCTAAGTGAAAGCTATGATTTTACTTAGCTGTGATCTCGGTTGTGAACTCACTTGTGACCTAACTTAGCTGTGACCTCGATCAGCTGCAACATTACTGAGATGTGACCTCACTTAGCTGTGACCTTACAAAGCCGTGAATTCACTTAGCTGTGACCTCAGCTGTGACCTCAATCAGCTGTGATCTAACTTAGCTGTGACCTAACTTAGCTGTGACCTCACTTAGCTGTGACTTCATTTAAATATGACCTTACGTGTGACGTCACTTAGTTGTGATTTTTTACTTAACTGTGACTTTATAGTAACTTTATCACTCAACTGTGACCCTCTTGCTTATCTGTGATATCCTGGCTGTGACCTCACTCAACTGTGATCTTCTCACTTAGAAGTGACCTCATTTACCTGTAAACTTCCGGTGATCTGAATAACTGTGTAGAAAGCGAACTTGGTAGCTGGAGGTTTGTGTCGATGGTAACATGAAGTATAGGAAGTGTCACAATACCTGACACAATACCTGACACAATACCTGACACAATGTCTGACACAATACCTGACACAATACCTGACAATACCTGATACAATACCTGACACAATGTCTGGTACAATACCTGACACAAAGTCTGATACAGTACCTGACACAATGTTTGACACAATACCTGACACAATACCTGACACAATACCTGACAATACCTGATACAATACCTGACACAATGTCTGATACAATACCTGACACAATACCTGACACAATGTCTGACACAATACCTGACACAATACCTGACAATACCTGATACAATACCTGAGACAATGTCTGACACAATACCTGACACAATACCTGACAATACCTGATACAATACCTGACACAATGTCTGATACAATACCTGACACAATGTCTGATACAATACCTGACACAATGTCTGACACAATACCTGACACAATGTCTGACACAATACCTGACACAATGTCTGACACAATACCTGACACAATGTCTGACACAATACCTGTCATAATGTCTGACACAATACCTGTCATAATGTCTGATACAATACCTGACACAATGTCTGACACAATACCTGACACAATGTCTGACACAATACCTGACACAATGTCTGACACAATACCTGACGTAATGTCTGACACAATACCTGACACAATGTCTGACACAATACCTGACACAATGTCTGACACAATACCTGACGTAATGTCTGACACAATACCTGACGTAATGTCTGATACAATACCTGACACAATGTCTGACACAATACCTGACACAATGTCTGACACAATACCTGTCATAATGTCTGATACAATACCTGACACAATGTCTGACACAATACCTGACACAATGTCTGACACAATACCTGACGTAATGTCTGACACAATACCTGACGCAATACCTGACACAATGTCTGACACAATACCTGACACAATGTCTGATACAATACCTGACACAATACCTGACACAATGTCTGACGCAATACCTGACACAATGTCTGACACAATACCTGACGTAATGTCTGACACAATACCTGACGCAATACCTGACACAATGTCTGACACAATACCTGACACAATGTCTGATACAATACCTGACACAATACCTGACACAATGTCTGACGCAATACCTGACACAATGTCTGACACAATACCTGACGTAATGTCTGACACAATACCTGACGCAATACCTGACGCAATACCTGACACAATAAGTCGTCGAATTAATTCTGACGAGGGCACTAGAACGCTACAGGAAGATCTGAATAGATTGACTGATGTGGCAGATGCAATTTAATATAGACAGCGTTGGAAAGGAAAACAGCCAAATCACTTATAAAATAAACAATATAGATCTTAATCACTCTGCGAAAAAGATTTAGAAGCTCTAGTTAGCAGTAATCTGAAACGAAGCATTCGTGATAAAGTTCATAGAATTCTTGGCTTCATATCAAGAAGTATAAAAAAACAGAAATCCTTAGGTTATTCATGAACTCTATATATCATTAAAATAGTATAAAATACTGACAGGTTGGTAAGTAAGACACATGTGTAACAGTTGGGTATCTTTATTCCGAAACGTTTCGTCTACACAGTAGGCTTCTTCAGTCGAGTACAGAAAAGTTGGTAGAGGCAGTAGAGATGTGAAGACAGTGTAATCAATTTTGAGGTGGTCAGTCCCTCAGACATTGAAACACAATGGTAACTTGGTACAGAACAGAAAACACCTTGGACAACTCCTACAAGTGATAATGGTTGGATTTGAGAAGGACGTGACCTCTCAGTGATTACATTCTTTCTTCTACTAGTGAACTACAGCTCACCTCCTCACTACTGTCACTTTAACTTCACATTGTGTTGTAGTAGCAACTAACCAGTATTGTAGATGAATGGTTCAGAGAACCGACATGTTGATAAATTAGACACATATGCAACTCTTGGGTATCTTTATTGAGGAAACGTTTCGCCACACAGTGGCTTCATCAGTCCATACGAAGGAGAAACTTGAAGAACAGGAGGAGAATGAGGTAATCAGTCCCTCAACCTTGAGTCGATGTGTTCAGTCCATCAATCTTGAATAGAATACGGCATATCAGCGGAGAAGCAGCTTATAAACCGTATGGCAGGAGAGGTGCAGCAGTCATAGGTCGTGTCACATTTGTTCAATGTGGAAGTAGGTCGTGCCCAAGAATTAGGCAAGCGAAGAATTCCTAAGTATTAAGATCCCAAGGGTTGTAGGCGCCCTTATAAACACAAACAATAAATAAAAAACAGGAGCGTACTCCGGTAAGCTGTCCTAACATACAAGTACAGTTAGAAATAGAAATACAAATAGCTAGAGCTTCACTTTAAGGAGGTTATTAATTGAGTATTCAAGAGGTTGCTAGTAGAATTACAGTAAATCAACCATTCAAATCATTATGAAGCTCTGTGTAGTCTGCAATCAATCAAACAAACAGGCTTCCACATGGATAAATTGTCATTTTTGTGGAAATTGGTGTCACGCCCCATGTGCAAATATCCAAGAACTAGCTACAAGAAGTATTAAAACAGGGAAGTGTTTTTGGGTATGTCCAAATGAGATAAATCTGTGGACTAATATCACATTGGTATTAAAAGAGGATAACATCAAAGCTGCTTTCATAGACAACCTGGAAGCTTTCTACAACAGATGGGAACATAAAAAGTCTGGGCTGGATGGTACTGCCCTTGATGCTGGTCATGTAGACAGAAACTGTAAGGCTGGAGGTGATGTCCTGGTAGTCAGTAAATGTGGGGATGATAGTGCTGTCTTGGTAGACAGTAATGGTGAAGATGGAGGTGCTGTCCTGGGAGACAGTAATGGTGAAGCTGGAGGTGCTGTCCTGGGAGACAGTAATGGTGAAGCTGGAGGTGCTGTCCTGGGAGACAGTAATGGTGAAGCTGGAGATGCTGTCCTGGGAGACAGTAATGGTGAAGCTGGAGATTTTGTCCAGGTAGTCGGGGAATTGTACGCAGGATGGAATGCATATAAATAACCTCATGGGAGACAGGAGCCGTAGTGGGGAAACAAGTGTAGTCAAAGATAAGATAAAACCAATATTGCAAACTAGAAATACCACAGGAAATAGCAAACAGGAGGTCTCCACTAGCAATAGTGAGGATATATTACCAAAAACAACTGGAGGGAGCTCCATTGTTGGTGCTAGGGAGGATAGGAATAAGACAGGTAAACATGCACCAACAGGGAATACAGTCACAGAAACCCAAGGCAAACATGCACCAACAGGGAATACAGTCACAGAAACCCAAGGCAAATGGAAACCAAGCAAGTGCACATACTATGCACTTGGTATCTGCAGGCATGGGAAATCTGGAAAAACAGATGGGACGTGCAACTATGACCACCCTAGAAAATGCCGTGCCCATATGACAACAGGAAAATGCAAACTCCCTTCCTGTAAGCTTTTTCACCCTGAAATGTGCCCCTCTTCAATACACGAAAGACTGTGCTATAACTTAAATTGCCAGGCACACCATCTAAAGGGGACAAAAAGATACAAAACATCCAGGCCATGGGAAAACCTGGGTAGCCACAGCCACTCAAGAGGGAGAGGTTTTTTAGTGCCAGGAAGAAAAAAAAACTGGCAGGAAATGGCAGAAATCGTACACCAAATCCAGTCATTCCTGGAGTGGAACCACAGTCGATGACCTCCACTCCAAACCAACAGATACAGATACTAATGCCGGAACCCCTTCCCCCCCCAGTACCAACAATACCACCAGTCCGATGACATTCTTCTTTGCAAATATACAGGGTCTAAAGCCAGCAACAAACAACAAAATACCTTTCATCCGTGGACTGCTTGCAGAGACAAAGGCAATGTTAGCGGCTTTCACTGAGACCCACATAAAGGATCACTTGGACAGCGAAATATGGATCCCAGATTACAACCTATACAGATGCGGCAGAGTGAACAGGCATAAGGGGGGGTTGGCCTGTACATTGTAGTCACTTGTTAGCACAGAACTGCTGAATGTCTCAAATGATGTAGTGGAAGTTTTAGCAGTAAAGATCGAGAACCAAAACCTAGTCATTGTGGTAGTCTACAAGCCTCCGGATGCATCCCAGCAATTCCAGGAACAGCTGTTAAAAATTGACCACTGTCTGGAAAATCAGCCAGCTCCTGCACCCAACATCTTGCTCCTGGGGGATTTCAATTAAAGGCACCTAAAATGGAGGAGTATAAAAAATAATATTGTTGCAGTAATAACACCAGGAGGCAGTTCTGATGAAAACTCACACTCACACGAGCTTTTAAATCTCTGCACAAAATTCAATTTAAACCAGCAAATAATAGAGCCTACTAGACTGGAGAATACACTAGACCTCATCTTCACTAACAATGATGATCTGATACGAAATGTCACCATATCAAAAACAATATACTCAGATCACAACATAATTGAGGTTCAGACATGTATGCTCCGCGCATACATGTCTGAGGAGAGGGAGCATGGACACGGGGGTCGTCCCACAGTTACTAAAAACAACAGACATAGCCCCACTCCACAAAGGGGGCAGTAAAGCAACAGCAAAGAACTACAGACCGATAGCACTAACATCCCATATCATAAAAATCTTTGAAAGGGTCCTAAGAAGCAAGATCACCATCCATCTAGAAACCCATCAATTACACAACCCAGGGCAACATGGGTTTAGAACAGGTCGCTCCTGTCTCAACTATTGGATCACTACGACAAGGACCTAGATGCACTAGAAGACAAAAAAAATGCAGATGTAATATATACAGACTTTGCAAAAGCCTTCGACAAGTGTGACCATGGCGTAATAGAGCACAAAATGCGTGCTAAAGGAATAACGGGAAAAGTCGGTCGATGGATCTATAATTTCCTCACTAACAGAACACAAAGAGTAGTAGTCAACAGAGTAAAGTCCGAGGCAGCTACGGTGAAAAGCTTTGTTCTACAAGGCACAGTACTTGCTCCCATCTTGTTCCCCATCCCCGTCGTCGTTCAGTTTGAGTCGTCGTCGTTCAGTGGTCAGTCAGTCGTCGTCGTTCAGTGGTCAGTCGTCACGTGAGGTCACAGACCCTGAGCTGCTTTGGGGATTAGCGTGGACGGTTACAAAGCATGGCTTGCTTCTGCAGTGTTTTAAAAACTGAGTTTGGAGAGTTGAAGGAGGAGGTCTTGCTTCTCCAGGAGGAGATTAGGAGGCTGAAGGTCCACCTCAATGGGCCTGGGAGAGAGTGTGAGGTGGTTGGAGATGTGGGGAATGAGGCTTCTAGCAGTGAGGTGCAGTCTGTCTCTCACTGTGAGGAGGCTGTAGGTGGGGAGGTAGCAACGGGTACCAGCAGTGAGGTGCAGCCCAGCACCTGCTACAAGTGGCGAGTTGTTCACAGTAATGGGAGGCGCATCAGAGTAAGGAAAGTTAAGAGTGAAGATCTGAAGGTAGGAAATCGCTTCTCTGTTCTCCAGGATGAATGTACTTCAGTGGCCAGTGAAGGTAAGGGTACTACTGCCCCTGCTAATGAAGGTAAGCACATTCTTGTGGTTGGTGACTCTCAGGTAAGATATGTTGACCGTGCTTTTTGTAATAGGAATAAGAAGATGAGAGATAGAGTGTGCTTCCCTGGAGCTGGTGTTGGGGACATTGTCAACAGACTGGATAATATCATGTCAGGTAATGGGAACAAGCCCATTATCTGTCTCAGTGCTGGTGGAAATGATATTGGGAAGGGTAGGAGAGAAGAGCTGCTAGATAAGTACAGGTCAGCTATAGATTTCATTAAGTCTAAGGGAGGGATCCCAATCATATGTAGCATCTTGCCTAGAAGGGGAGTAGGAAATGAATGGTTTTCTAGGGCAATTGGTGTAAATTGCTGGCTAGACAGATACTGCAAGGAACTTGCAATCCCATTCATTGACAACTGGAACAACTTTTATGGCAAACATGATATGTATGCAAGGGATGGGGTTCATCTCTCTGGGGCAGGGGTGGTAGCACTTGCAGACTCGATTGAGAAGGCCATTGGTGAAATGCCTATGATTTTAAACTGATGGAAGATAGAGGTATGGGTGTGTGTGGGAAACAAGCAGGTTGCAACACTAGGGTTGGAAACAGTAAATGTATAAAAGGCATTCAGCATGAAGTTATAAATAAAGACAATAGAACAGGTCAGAAAACAAAGGGGGACAGCAGAGGGCAGCAAGGGACTAGCTCCCTTAAGGTTTACTATACTAATAGCAGGAGTGTTAGAAATAAGATAGATGAGCTAAGATTAATTGCAAGTGCAGGAAACATAGATATTATTGCTATAACAGAGACCTGGCTCAATCTGAAAGATAGAGAGATGCCATCTGAATGTCACATACAAGGCTATAAATTATTCCACACTGACAGGGTCAACAGGAAAGGTGGTGGAGTAGCGATGTATGTCAGAGACAATTTAAATTGTTGTGTTAGACAAGATATTAAATTAGAAGCGTCAGCCACTGAATCTGTTTGGTTACAGCTTCTCGAGGGCCGAGAAAAACTAATTTTGGGTGTGATTTACAGGGCCCCAAATCTTGATAGGGAGTGCAGTAAACTTCTATGGGACGAAATTCGTAAGGCATCTACATACGAAAATGTTGTGCTAATGGGAGATTTCAACTATAGACAGATTGACTGGAGCAATTTGACAGGAAATTTAGAGTCGGGTGACTTTCTTGATACGATCCAGGATTGTTTTTTAAAACAGTTTGTGACAGAGCCAACTAGGGGAAATAACCTCCTTGACTTGGTTCTTGCCAGTAGGGAAACACTAATTAATAATCTTGAGGTTAATGATGAGCTTGGGGAGAGTGATCACAAATCACTCAGTTTTAACATATCATGGAATTCCCCTAATAATGGCAATCAAGTCTCCGTCCCTGACTTTCGCTTGGCTGATTTCATAGGACTGAAAAATTACTTAGGTGGGCTGAACTGGAATGACCTGACTAGGGGTCAGGTAGGTGGTGATGGTTGCCGATATGATGCTTTCCAGGGCATAGTTCTAGCTGCTCAGTCAAATTATGTTCCAAATAGGGAAATCAGATCAAACAAAAATGATCCTAAATGGATGAACAATAGATTAAAATATCTGATTGGTCAAAAGAGAGGCATATATAGGCAAATCAAAAGAGGAGAGGGGCAATTAAGAAATCGATATATTCAGTTAAAGAGAGAAATAAAAAAGGGAATTAGAAAAGCAAAAAGAGATTATGAGGTTAAAGTTGCAAGAGAATCGAAGACTAACCCAAAAGGATTCTTTCAGGTATACAGAAGTAAGATCAGGGACAAGATAGGCCCACTCAAAAGTTCCTCGGGTCAGCTCACTGACAGTGATAAGGAAATGTGTAGAATTTTTAACACATACTTCCTCTCAGTTTTTACACAGGAGGATACCAGTGATATTCCAGTAATGATAAATTATGTAGAACAGGACGATAATAAACTGTGCACTATTAGGGTCACAAGTGACATGGTCCTTAGGCAAATAGATAAATTAAAACCTAACAAATCCCCAGGCCCTGATGAACTGTATGCAAGGGTTCTAAAGGAATGTAAAGAGGAGCTTAGCACACCTTTGGCTAATCTTTTCAACATATCACTACAAACTGGCATGGTGCCAGATAAGTGGAAAATGGCAAATGTGATACCTATTTTCAAAACAGGTGACAGGTCCTTAGCTTCGAACTATAGACCAATAAGCCTAACCTCCATAGTGGGAAAATTTATGGAATCAATAATTGCCGAGGCAGTTCGTAGCCACCTTGAAAAGCATAAATTAATCAACGAATCTCAGCATGGTTTTACAAAGGGACGTTCCTGCCTTACGAATTTATTAACTTTTTTCACTAAGGTATTTGAGGAGGTAGATCATGGTAACGAATATGATATTGTGTATATGGACTTCAGTAAGGCTTTTGACAGGGTCCCACATCAGAGACTATTGAGGAAAATTAAAGCACATGGAATAGGAGGAGAAATTTTTTCCTGGATAGAGGCATGGTTGACAAATAGGCAGCAGAGAGTTTGCATTAATGGGGAGAAATCAGAGTGGGGAAGCGTCACGAGCGGTGTTCCACAGGGGTCAGTGTTGGGCCCCCTGCTGTTCACAATCTACATAAACGACATAGATGAGGGCATAAAGAGCGACATCGGCAAGTTTGCCGATGACACCAAAATAGGCCGTCGAATTCATTCTGACGAGGACATTCGAGCACTCCAGGAAGATTTGAATAGACTGATGCAGTGGTCGGAGAAGTGGCAGATGCAGTTTAATATAGACAAATGCAAAGTTCTAAATGTTGGACAGGACAATAACCATGCCACATATAAACTAAATAATGTAGATCTTAATATTACGGATTGCGAAAAAGATTTAGGAGTTCTGGTTAGCAGTAATCTGAAACCAAGACAACAGTGCATAAGTGTTCGCAATAAAGCTAATAGAATCCTTGGCTTCATATCAAGAAGCATAAATAATAGGAGTCCTCAGGTTGTTCTTCAACTCTATACATCCTTGGTTAGGCCTCATTTAGATTATGCTGCACAGTTTTGGTCACCGTATTACAGAATGGATATAAATTCTCTGGAAAATGTACAAAGGAGGATGACAAAGATGATCCCATGTATCAGAAACCTTCCCTATGAGGATAGACTAAGGGCCCTGAAACTGCACTCTCTAGAAAGACGTAGAATTAGGGGGGATATGATTGAGGTTTATAAGTGGAAGACAGGAATAAATAAAGGGGATGTAAATAGTGTGCTGATAATATCTAGCCTAGACAGGACTCGCAGCAATGGTTTTAAGTTGGAAAAATTCAGATTCAGGAGGGATATAGGAAAGTACTGGTTTGGTAATAGAGTTGTGGATGAGTGGAACAAACTCCCAAGTACCGTTATAGAGGCCAGAACGTTGTGTAGCTTTAAAAATAGGTTGGATAAATACATGAGTAGATGTGGGTGGGTGTGAGTTAGACCTGATAGCTTGTGCTAACGGGTCGGTTGCCGTGTTCCTCCCTTGAGTCAATGTGACCTGACCTGACTAGGTTGGGTGCATTGGCTTAAGCCGGTAGGGACTTGGACCTGCCTCGCATGGGCCAGTAGGCCTTCTGCAGTGTTCCTTCGTTCTTATGTTCTTATGTTCTTATATCTGACATAGACAAGGATGTCAGCCACAGCACCGTGTCTTCCTTTGCAGATGACACCCGAATCTGCATGTCAGTGTCTTCCATTGCAGACACTGCAAGGCTCCAGGCGGACATCAACCAAATCTTTCAGTGGGCTGCAGAAAACAATATGAAGTTTAACGATGAGAAATTTCAATTACTCAGATATGGCAAACACGAGGAAATTAAATCTTCATCAGAGTACAAAACAAATTCTGGCCACAAAATAGAGCGAAACACCAACGTCAAAGACCTGGGAGTGATCATGGCGGAGGATCTCACCTTCAAGGACCATAACATTGTATCAATCGCATCTGCTAGAAAAATGACAGGATGGATAATGAGAACCTTCAAAAATAGGGACGCCAAGCCCATGATGACACTCTTCAGGTCACTTGTTCTATCTAGGCTGGAATATTGCTGCACACTAACAGCACCTTTCAAGGCAGGTGAAATTGCTGACCTAGAAAATGTACAGAGAACCTTCACGGTGCGCATAACGGAGATAAAACACCTCAATTACTGGGAGCGCTTGAGGTTCCTGAACCTGTATTCCCTGGAACGCAGGCGGGAGAGATACATGATTATATACACCTGGAAAATCCTAGAGGGACTAGTACCGAACTTGCACACGAAAATCACTCACTACGAAAGCAAAAGACTTGGCAGACGATGCAACATCCCCCCAATGAAAAGCAGGGGTGTCACTAGCACGTTAAGAGACCATACAATAAGTGTCAGGGGCCCGAGACTGTTCAACTGCCTCCCAGCATACATAAGGGGGATTACCAACAGACCCCTGGCAGTCTTCAAGCTGGCACTGAACAAGCACCTAAAGTCGGTTCCTGACCAGCCGGGCTGTGGCGCGTACGTTGGTTTGCGTGCAGCCAGCAGCAACAGCCTGGTTGATCAGGCTCTGATCCACCAGGATGCCTGGTCACAGACCGGGCCGCGGGGGCGTTGACCCCCGGAACTCTCCCCAGGTAAACTCCAGGATGAGGGACTGACCACTTCAAAACTACGTTTTCCAGGGTGATTGACTGATTACATCGTCGTCACATCACTACTGCTTCTACCAACTTTTCTGTACTCGACTGAAGAAGCCTACTGTGTAGGCGAAACGTTTCGGAATAAAGATACTTAACTGTTGCACATGTGTCTAACTTACCAACTCGTTGGATAGGCCTCATTTAGATTATGTTGCACAGTTCTGGCCACAGTATTACAGATTGGACATAAATGCTCTGGAAAACGTACAAAGAAGGATGACGAAGCTGATCCCATGTATCAAAAATCTTGGTATAAACCTTGGTAATAAACATCGACAAGTTAGTTTAGAAAAAGACGTAAGCAAACACCAGGACATATTTATTAGAAAACGTTTCGGTTCAGAGACCTTGATCACTTCTAACATACATATACAGTATAGGCGGAGAATGAGGTGTGAGTGATTCATGGTTACCTGAAGAATGACAAACTATACCACGGGTGGGGTTAGAACCCGCTAGTTCTAACCCCACTCGTGGTATGGTTTGTTTGCAATCGCGTCATTACGATTTCGTGAGCCGTGAAGAATGCCATATTGGGATGAGGACGGGTAGACGATGAGATCATGTGACTCCTTTGTTGTTGGGTAGGTGTTGCTTTGCCAGGTTGACACAATGTCATAATTTTTGTAGTTTCCAGTGTTATGGCGGCGATTAGCATCGTCTAAGGTCTTGTTCGGTGAGAATGAGTTTTGTCTCATCCCAGTTTATCAAATGCCCCGTGGAGTCTCTAAGGAGGACACAGACGTACCTTAAGTCGCCTCTTTTGCTGGCATTCCGATGCTCGTTCAGCCGAACGTAAAAATATCTGCCTTGTTTCGCCTACATATGTCTTGGAACAGCATCCACAAGGGATGGTGTAGACGCCTTTTGTGGAAGTTAGAGGTGTGGGGCTACATTTCGTAGTGAGGTCTTTGATAGATGATGTGTTTATGGTGGAAACATTTATGTAACTCTTAGCAAGTGCCCGGCGAGTCTTCGTGTCAACATCACTACATGTGAGCACTATGAACTGTTTAAAGAGCTGTTCCATAGAGGTTTTGGTGAGGATAACTTGTGCTTTGAGTCTGCAATACCGCAGAATACTGGAATCATCACTTATCTGTATATCTAACAATTTCAACCAGAACAACGGCTTCTATAACATAGCTGAACCCTTTGCCAAGAAAGTCCTACATCTTTATCCTGCGTAACTACACACACACAGCTATGAATAACGTCGACTGGCATAATGAGCTCGAAACATATACAGATACGAATGAATGTATTAATAATTTTCTAAAAAAAAATCACTACCTCTGTAACAAGCATTGCCCTAAGAAAACTAAACAGATCACAGTTAAGAGACTGAACAGTCCCTGGCTAACACCCAGCATCCTTAAATCCATTAACACAAAACACCAATATGAAAAACAGTATAGAATGGGTCAAATAACTAGAGAACAGTCTAAACGTTACTCGTCTGATAAGAAGGTCTAAAAAATTGTATTATAAAACAGATTACATAACATAAAAGGTAGCATGAAAAAGACCTGGAAAACCCTATCTGAAATTCTAGGAACTAAAAAGATATCCAAAAACAAAACAATCAAATTAACAATATCAGACGAACCCTTACTCCCACCAACTGAAGCAGTAAACAGACTCAATGTTTTCTTCTCCACCATAGGAAAGAATCTAGCGAGCAAAATCCCAAGATCAAACACCCATCTATCAGACTACCTCATAGGTACCTACCTGCATACACTATTCCTAGCTCCAACCAACCCAACAGAAGTCTCTCTCATCATCAACACCCTTAAAAACAAGGCAGGGGACATAAACAACTTGCCAACTTTTATGTACAAAAAAGCATCACAAGTACTGTCACCAATTATTGCAACTCTATTTAACAAATCTATCGAATCCTCCACCTTCCCAGCAATTCTCAAAATAGCGAGGGTCACCCCTATCCACAAAGGAGGTGATCAAGCGGACTTGAATAACTATAGACCAATATCTAACTTACCACTGCTCTCTAAAATCTTTGAAAAATTAATTCATAGACAGATCTATTCCTACCTCGTCTCACACAACATACTAAACTCCTGTCAATTTGGATTCAGGTATAATAAAAGCACAAATGATGCTATTATACACATGCTAGAACTAATATATACCGCTCTTGAGAAGAAAAAAGTCCCGTTGGGAATCTTCATTGATTTACGTAAAGCTTTTGATACAGTCGACCATGAATTGCTGCACATTAAACTAACACACTTTGGTATAAGAGGACACTCCCTCAACTATCTAAAGTCATACCTTAGTAGCAGAAGCCAATATGTGTACACATGGTGCAAACTCTTCCACTTAACCAATCACAGCAGGTGTCCCACAAGGAAGTGTCCTTGGACCACTCCTCTTTCTCATTTACATCAATGACCTACCGAATGCATCAAAACTACTTAAACCCATATTAGTTGCAGATGACACTACACACGTCTTCTCTCACCCAACCCCAGTCATACTCGCCAACACTGTCAATGCTGAATTGCAGAAAATATCTACCTGGATGATGGCAAATAAACTTACCCAAAACATTGACGAAACCTATTTCATTCATTAGACACATGTGCAACTCTTGGGTATCTTTATTGAGGAAACGTTTCGCCACACAGTGGCTCCATCAGTCCATACGTAGGAGAAACTTGAAGAACAGGAGGAGAATGAGGTAATCAGTCCCTCAACCTCGAGTCGATGTGCTCAGTCCATCAATCTTGAGTAGAATACTCAATACTCAAGATTGATGGACTGAGCACATCGACTCAAGGTTGAGGGACTGATTACCTCATTCTCCTCCTGTTCTTCAAGTTTCTCCTATGTATGGACTGGTGGAGCCACTGTGTGGCGAAACGTTTCCTCAATAAAGATACCCAAGAGTTGCACATGTGTCTAATTTATCAACATGTCGGTTCTCTGAACCATTCATCTACAAACTATTTCATTCAGTTTGGAACCAGAGCTGCAAATATTCCACTTAACATAACACTAAACGGATCACCCGTCACAAGACTCACAGAGGGAAAATTCCTAGGAATACACCTTGACAGTAGCCTCAAATTCCAGACACATATACAACAAATTTCCAAGAAAATCTCTAAGACTGTAGGTATACTATCAAAGATACTTTACTATGTTCCACATTCAGCCCTCCTGGCACTGCATCATTCACTCATCTACCCTTATCTCACCTATGCAATTTGTGCGTGGGGATCAACATTAAATCACCTAAGACCACTAATAACCCAGCAAAAGGCTGCAATCAGAGTGATAACAAATTCCCACTCGCATCAGCATACTATTCAAAAGTTTAAATTTGCTCACCGTAAATCAAATCAAAATCGAGAACAACGTCCTGTATTGGGCCCCTACTTAAACAAGATGGGTCCTACACAGATGACAACAAGGAAATGAGTGAGCTACTCAAGTCCCAATATGACTCAGTTTTTAGCAAGCCGCTAACCAGACTGAGAGTCGAAGATCAAAATGAATTTTTTATGAGAGAGCCACAAAATTTGATTAACACAAGCCTATCCGATGTTATCCTGACGCCAAATGACTTCGAACAGGCGATAAATGACATGCCCATGCACTCTGCCCCAGGGCCAGACTCATGGAACTCTGTGTTCATCAAGAACTGCAAGAAGCCCCTATCACGAGCCTTTTCCATCCTATGGAGAGGGAGCATGGACACGGGGGTCGTCCCACAGTTACTAAAAACAACAGACATAGCCCCACTCCACAAAGGGGGCAGTAAAGCAACAGCAAAGAACTACAGACCAATAGCACTAACATCCCATATCATAAAAATCTTTGAAAGGGTCCTAAGAAGCAAGATCACCACGCATCTAGAAACCCATCAGTTACACAACCCAGGGCAACATGGGTTTAGAACAGGTCGCTCCTGTCTGTCTCAACTATTGGACCACTACGACAAGGTCCTAAATGCACTAGAAGACAAAAAGAATGCAGATGTAATATATACAGACTTTGCAAAAGCCTTCGACAAGTGTGACCATGGCGTAATAGCGCACAAAATGCGTGCTAAAGGAATAACAGGAAAAGTCGGTCGATGGATCTATAATTTCCTCACTAACAGAACACAGAGAGTAGTCGTCAACAGAGTAAAGTCCGAGGCAGCTACGGTGAAAAGCTCTGTTCCACAAGGCACAGTACTCGCTCCCATCTTGTTCCTCATCCTTATATCCGACATAGACAAGGATGTCAGCCACAGCACCGTGTCTTCCTTTGCAGATGACACCCGAATCTGCATGACAGTGTCTTCCATTGCAGACACTGCAAAGCTCCAGGCAGACATCAACCAAATCTTTCAGTGGGCTGCAGAAAACAATATGAAGTTCAACGATGAGAAATTTCAATTACTCAGATATGGTAAACATGAGGAAATTAAATCTTCATCAGAGTACAAAACAAATTCTGGCCACAAAATAGAGCGAAACACCAACGTCAAAGACCTGGGAGTGATCATGTCGGAGGATCTCACCTTCAAGGACCATAACATTGTATCAATCGCATCTGCTAGAAAAATGACAGGATGGATAATGAGAACCTTCAAAACTAGGGAGGCCAAGCCCATGATGACACTCTTCAGGTCACTTGTTCTATCTAGGCTGGAATATTGCTGCACACTAACAGCACCTTTCAAGGCAGGTGAAATTGCCGACCTAGAAAATGTACAGAGAACTTTCACGGCGCGCATAACGGAGATAAAACACCTCAATTATTGGGAGCGCTTGAGGTTCCTAAACCTGTATTCCCTGGAACGCAGGAGGGAGAGATACATGATTATATACACCTGGAAAATCCTAGAGGGACTAGTACCGAACTTGCACACGAAAATCACTCACTACGAAAGCAAAAGACTTGGCAGACGATGCACCATCCCCCCAATGAAAAGCAGGGGTGTCACTAGCACGTTAAGAGACCATACAATAAGTGTCAGGGGCCCGAGACTGTTCAACTGCCTCCCAGCACACATAAGGGGGATTACCAACAGACCCCTGGCAGTCTTCAAGCTGGCACTGGACAAGCACCTAAAGTCAGTTCCGGATCAGCCGGGCTGTGGCTCGTATGTTGGTTTGCGTGCAGCCAGCAGCAACAGCCTGGTTGATCAGGCTCTGATTAACCAGGAGGCCTGGTCTCAGACCGGGCCGCGGGGGCGTTGACCCCCGGAACTCTCTCTAGGTAAACTCCAGGTAAAGAACATCCATACTTATTCATGTGCCTACTACATACATAGAACAATACACACAAACATAAACCCTCCACTCAAACTTCTCCTCACCAACCTTTACAGGACACACGACCATAACAAAAGACACAGATCTCTTTTTGATGTATCCCGTGTTCATATCACACTGTGTAAAAACTCTATACACATAAAAGGCCCCAAAATTTGGAATTCATTGCCAGGAAATACTAAAGTAGCCCGGTCTGAACATCAATTTAAGGCTCTTCTCAAAAGCCACTTACTCACCCTAGATTAAATGCTCAATACTCAATATTTAACTTTACCAAAAAATCTTCCAAGTACCTAAATCTTGAAACTTCAAGACTAGACGCCCAAGTTCATACATTGACTAATACTACATAGTAGCATAAATGCCTACCCAAAACAGTACTGCCCTACACCCAATTGTAGAATTCTCATACCGTAAACTACTTTCAACAAATCACAATGTTATATTCCCATAATATAATTTCAATATTTACTATTGAAACTACTGTACAACTTAAACTATGATAAATTTCTTTAGTATTAAGTAGTCTGTAAGCCATTAAATTAAGTTTACCCATAATGCCTAGGCATGTTAGTGGTTCTCTTTGCACTGCAACTCATTATTGTAAATACATAATCTCAATGTACTCTTGCAAAGAAATAAACTTGACTTCGACTTTGACTTTGGCACCCACCCATCTCATGGGAGTCCATGAGACGGGTAGTCCAACCTACCAAACATTCTCAGCAGTCCCTTACAGGTCCGTCTCAAATCTAACACACCCAGCATTCTCCGCCTGACTCTCCGCCCTACAGATGCTTATGTACTATTCACCCAGGTAAATCTGTTTGTGACATGATAAAGTCCACACTGTGAGCGAAACGTTGTCAATAAAAGATTGCATTATATTGCATTTGTGTTTATTTTTCCACTAGCTGGGCAATATCGGCTTCGGCAAGACTGTCAGCAGCAAGGCATTAACAGTACCTATAGAAATGTTGCAGGAGAGTGTCAGCAGTACACTGTCAGTATAAATAGAACTGTTGTTCCAGAAGTGTCAGCAGTACACTGTCAGTAATAAAGTTGGTAGAATTACCGACAATATGTAAAGTAAAAGGACACAAGTGCAACTAATGTGACATTTTTGTGGCAACGTTTCGTTCTCCAGGAGCTTTGTCAAGCCGTTACACTATCAGTATCAACAGAACTGTTGGGGCATGAGAGTGGCAACAGTACATTGTCAGTAATAACAGACCTGAACATGAAAGCGGTATACAATACCGACAAGTTGGTATCTTTATTCCGAAACATTTCGCCTATACAGTAGACTTCTTCAGTCGAGTACAGAAGAGTCAGCAGAAGCAGTAGAGATGTGAAGACGATGTAATCAGTCCATCACCCTTGAAGACATAGTTTTGAGGTGGTCTGTCCCTCAGTGTGAAGCTGAAGTGACAGTATGGAGACATATTGCAGCAGAAGGTGAGATCCAGTCCACTAGTAGAAGAAAGAATGTAATCATTGTGAGAACCCGTCCCTCTCAGATCTATCCATTCTCAATGGAAAAAGTTGTCCAAGGTTTTTCTCTAGTAAGATACCGTTTTCATATTCACTCTGTCACACACTGCAACACAATGGTATCTTGGTACAGAAAACACCCGTGACAAGTTTTTCTGATGAGAATGGATGGATATGAGAGGGACGCGACCTCTCAATGATTACATTCTTTCTTCTACTAGTGAACTACATCTCACCTCCTGAGAGTATATAAGTCTCCATACTGTCTCTTCAACTTCATACTGTTCCAGACTTTGGAACAATACTCTTCTCCAGCTGAGGGACTGACTACCTCAAAACTACGTCTTCAAGGCAGATTGACTAATTATATCGTTTTCACATCTCTACTGCTTCTACAGACTCTTCTGTACTCGACTGAAGAAGCCTACTTTGTAGGCGAAGCGTTTCGGAATAAAGATACTTAACTGTTGCATATGTGTTTAACTGATTAAAAGAACTGTTGTAGCAACAGTGTCATCAGTACACTGTCAGTACGAACAGAACTGTTGCTGCAGGAGAGTGTCAGCAGTACAGTGCCAGTACCAAGAGAACTGTTCTCGTAGGAGAGTGTCAGTACTAACAGGACAGTGGTTAATATATGAAGATGTTTCACAAACCAAGGGCATCATCAGTTCAAGAGAGACTTCATTAGCATGAGACGGTAGAAGACCAGACAATCAGTCCCTCAGTCTTGAGGGTCATCACTGCTCGACGATTCATCAAACCTAAGGAAAACACTTAAAAAATAAACATACTTAGGTACAGAGGAAACGTTTCGCCTCGAGTAGTGAAACGTTTCCTAAAATAAATATTTTGAACTATACATTAGTATCTTGTTCCACATGTTGTCAGTCGTAGTTGCCAGGAAGTAGAATAATCTGGAGAGTGATGTAGTGAAGCCAGTATCCACACTTAGCTTTAAGAAGAGGTATGATAAAGCTCATGGAGCAAGGAGAGAGTGACCTAGTAGCGACCAGTGAAGAGGTGGGATCAGGAGTTACGATTCGACTCCTTCAACCACAGTTAGGTGAGTACCATAACATTTCTCACTTTTTTTTCCAAGGCTGAGGGACTGCTTGCGTCACCTACCACTCTCCATTTCACTAGCTCTGTCTTGAACTGATAAACCCTTTGTCAGGTTGACACATCTTCACAACAAACATGCGCAAGTGTTGTTGCACATGTGACTAATTCATAAACTTAGCTCTGGTGGCCTGGTGGTTAACGCTCTCGCTTCACACGGTGAGGGCCTGGGTTCGATTCCCAGCCAGAGTAGAAACATTGGACGTGTTTCTTTCCACCTGTTGTCTATGTTCCCCATCAGTAAAATGGGTACCTGGGTGTTAGTCGACTGGTGTGGGTCGCATCCTGGGACACTGACCTAAGAGGCCTGGTCACGGACCGGGCCGCGGGGGCGTTGACCCCCAGAACTCTCTCCAGGTAAACTCCAGGTATTGTGCAACATTAATGTTGAGGTCAGTGTCAGCACTAGAGCGTCAGCACCAAGAGAACTGTGCCCGCAGGAGAGTGTCAGCACTGGTACGACAGTGTCAACACCAGCAGGACAGTGTCAAAGCAAGTGGGATAGCATCGGCACCAGCAGGAGAGTGTCAGAACCTACCGGATAATGTCAGCATCAACAGGACATTGTCAGAACTAGTAGGACAGTGTCAGAACCAGCAGGGCTTGGTAAGAATCAGCAATATAGGGTCAGGAATAGCAGGTTTGTCAGCACTAGCAGGACAGTATCAGCACCAGCAGGACAGTATCAGCAATATCAGGACAGAATCGGGACCAGGAGGAGAGTATCACCACCAGGAACTGAGAGTATCAGTACCAAAAATTAAGAGTATCAGCACCAGAAGGAGAGTATCAGCACATGTGTAGTGTAGGTCAACTGTGCTTGTGAGGTCAAAAGGTTGACCTAACGAAACAGCGTAGTGTCAAAGCAATACATTGGTAGGGAAGTGTTACAGCGATGTAGTAGGACACCTGATGCAGTAAGTCTCGAGTCTCTTGTTCGTGAAGACTCCTGGTGTGATACTGCAAGGAAGACTCCTGGTGTGATACTGCATTAAAGACTCCTGGTGTGATACTGCAGGGAAGACTCCTGGTGTGATACTGCATTAAAGACTCCTGGTGTGATACTGCAGGGAAGACTCCTGGTGTGATACTGCAGGGAAGACTCCTGGTGTGATACTGCAAGGAAGACTCCTGGTGTGATACTGCAGGGAAGACTCCTGGTGTGATACTGCAGGGAAGACTCCTGGTGTGATACTGCAGGGAAGACTCCTGGTGTGATACTGCAGGGAAGACTCCTGGTGTGATATTGCAAGGAAGACTCCTGGTGTGATACTGCAGGGAAGACTCATGGTGTGATACTGCAGGGAAGACTCCTGGTGTGATACTGCAGGGAAGACTCATGGTGTGATACTGCAGGGAAGACTACTGGTGTGATACTGCAGGGAAGATTCCTGGTGTGATACTGCAGGGAAGATTCCTGGTGTGACACTGCAGGGAAGACTCCTGGTGTGATACTGCAGGGAAGACTCCTGGTGTGATACTGCAGGGAAGGTTCCTGGTGTGATACTGCAGGGAAGACTCCTGGTGTGATACTGCAGGGAAGACTCCTGGTGTGATACTGCAAGGAAGACTCCTGGTTTGATACTGCAAGGAAGACTCCTGGTGTGATACTGCAGGGAAAACTCCTGGTGTGATACTGCAGGGAAGACTCCTGGTAGAATATTGCAGGGAAGACTCCTGGTTTGATACTGCAGGGAAGACTCCTGGTGTGATACTGCAGGGAAGAACCCTGGTTTGATACTGCAGGGACGACTCCTGGTGTGATACTGCAGGGAAGACTCCTGGTGTGATACTGCAGGGAAGACTCCTGGTGTGATACTGCAGGGAAGACTCCTGGTAGAATACTGCAGGGAAGACTCCTGGTGTGATACTGCAAGGAAGACTCATGGTGTGATACTGCAAGAAAGACTCATGGTGTGATACTGCAGGGAAGACTCCTGGTGTGATACTGCAGGGAAGACTCATGGTGTGATACTGCAAGAAAGACTCCTGGTGTGATACTGCAAGGAAGACTCCTGGTGTGATACTGCAGGGAAGACTCCTGGTGTGATACTGCAAGGAAGACTCCTGGTGTGATATTGCAGAGAAAACTCCTGGTGTGATACTGCAGGGAAGACTCCTGGTAGAATACTGCAGGGAAGACTCCTGGTGTGATACTGCGGGGAAGACTCCTGGTGTGATACTGCAGGGAAGACTCCTGGTGTGATACTGCAAGGAAGACTCCTGTGTGATACTGCATAAAAGACTCCTGGTGTGATACTGCAGGGAAGACTCCTGGTGTGATACTGCAGGGAAGACTCCTGGTTTGATACTGCGTTGAAGACTCCTGGTGTGATACTGCAGGGAAGACTCCTGGTGTGTTACTGCAGGGAAGACTCCTGGTGTGATACTGCAGGGAAGACTCCTGGTGTGATACTGCAGGGAAGACTCCTTGTGTGGTACTGCATTAAAGACTCCTGGTGTGATACTGCAGGGAAGACTCCTGGTGTGATACTGCATAAAAGACTCCTGGTGTGATACTGCAGGGAAGACTCCTGGTGTGATACTGCAGAGAAGATTCCTGGTGTGATACTGCGGGGAAGACTCCTGGTGTGATACTGCAGGGAAGACTCCTGGTGTGATGCTGCAGGGAAGACTCCTGGTGTGATACTGCAGGGAAGACTCCTGGTGTGATACTGCAGGGAAGATTCCTGGTGTGATACTGCAGGGAAGACTCCTGGTGTAATTCTGCAAGGAAGACTCCTGGTGTGATACTGCAGGGAAGACTCCCGGTGTGATGCTGCATTAAAGACTCCTGGCGTGATACTGCAAGGAAGACTCCTGGTGTGATACTGCATTAAATACTTCTGGTGTGATACTGCAGGGAAGACTCCTGGTGTGATACTGCAAGGAAGACTCCTGGTGTGATATTGCAGAGAAAACTCCTGGTGTGATACTGCAGGGAAGACTCCTGGTAGAATACTGCAGGGAAGACTCCTGGTGTGATACTGCGGGGAAGACTCCTGATGTGATACTGCAGGGAAGACTCCTGGTGTGATACTGCAAGGAAGACTCCTGTGTGATACTGCATAAAAGACTCCTGGTGTGATACTGCAGGGAAGACTCCTGGTTTGATACTGCGTTGAAGACTCCTGGTGTGATACTGCAGGGAAGACTCCTGGTGTGTTACTGCAGGGAAGACTCCTGGTGTGATACTGCAGGGAAGACTCCTGGTGTGATACTGCAGGGAAGACTCCTTGTGTGGTACTGCATTAAAGACTCCTCGTGTGATACTGCAGGGAAGACTCCTGGTGTGATACTGCATAAAAGACTCCTGGTGTGATACTGCAGGGAAGACTCCTGGTGTGATACTGCAGAGAAGATTCCTGGTGTGATACTGCGGGGAAGACTCCTGGTGTGATACTGCAGGGAAGACTCCTGGTGTGATGCTGCAGGGAAGACTCCTGGTGTGATACTGCAGGGAAGACTCCTGGTGTGATACTGCAGGGAAGATTCCTGGTGTGATACTGCAGGGAAGACTCCTGGTGTGATTCTGCAAGGAAGACTCCTGGTGTGATACTGCAGGAAAGACTCCCGGTGTGATGCTGCATTTAAGACTCCTGGCGTGATACTGCAAGGAAGACTCCTGGTGTGATACTGCATTAAATACTCCTGGTGTGATACTGCAGGGAAGACTCCTGGTGTGATACTGCAGGGAAGACTCTTCGTGTGATACTGCAGGGAAGACTCCTGGTGTGATACTGCAGGGAAAACTCCTGATGTGATACTGCAGGGAAGACTCCCAGTGTGATACTGCATTAAAGACTCCTGGTGTGATACTGCAGGGAAGACTCCTGGTGTGATACTGCATTAAAGACTCCTGGTGTGATACTGCAAGAAAGACTCCTGGTGTGATACTGCATTAAAGACTCCTGATGTGATACTGCAAGAAAGACTCCTGGTGTGATACTGCATTAAAGACTCCTGGTGTGATACTGCAGTGAAGACTCCTGGTGTGATACTGCAGGGAAGACTCCTGGTGTGATACTGCTGGGAAGACTCCTGCTGTGATACTGCAGGGAAGACTCCTGGTGTGATACTGCAGGGAAGACTCCTGGTGTGATACTGCAGGGAAGACACCTTATGTGATACTGCAGGTAAGACTCCTGGTGTGATTCTGCAAGGAAGACTCCTGGTGTGATACTGCAGGGAAGACTCCTGGTGTGATACTGCATTAAAGACTCCTGGTGTGATACTGCAGGGAAGACTCATGGTGTGATACTGCAAGAAAGACTCCTGGTGTGATACTGCAGGGAAGACTCCTGGTGTGATACTGCAGGGAAGACTCATGGTGTGATACTGCAAGAAAGACTCCTGGTGTGATACTGCAAGGAAGACTCCTGGTGTGATACTGCAGGGAAGACTCCTGGTGTGATACTGCACGGAAGACTCCTGGTGTGATACTGCAGGGAAGACTCCTGGTGTGATACTGCAGGGAAGACTCCTGGTGTGATACTGCAGGGAAGACTCCTGGTGTGATACTGCACGGAAGACTCCTGGTGTGATACTGCCTTAAAGACTACTGGTGTGATACTGCATTAAAGACTCCTGGTGTGATACTGCAGGGAAGATTCCTGGTGTGATACTGCAGGGAAGACTCCTGGTGTGATTCTGCAAGGAAGACTCCTGGTGTGATACTACAGGGAAGACTCCCGGTGTGATACTGCAAGGAAGACTCCTGGTGTGATACTGCAAAAGCCTTCGACAAGTGTGACCACGGCGTAATAGCGCACAAAATGCGTGCTAAAGGAATAACTGGAAAAGTCGGTCGATGGATCTATAATTTCCTCACTAACAGAACACAGAGAGTAGTCGTCAACAGAGTAAAGTTCGAGGCAGCTACGGTGAAAAACTCTGTTTCATAAGGCACAGTACTCGCTCCCATTTTGTTCCTCATCCTCATATCCGACATAGACAAGGATGTCAGCCACAGCACCGTGTCTTCCTTTGCAGATGACACCCGAATCTGCATGACAGTGTCTTCCATTGCAGACACTGCAAGGCTCCAGGCGGACATCAACCAAATCTTACAGTGGGCTGCAGAAAACAATATGAAGTTCAACGATGAGAAATTTCAATTACTCAGATATGGTAAACACGAGGAAATTAAATCTTCATCAGAGTACAAAACAAATTCCGGCCACAAAATAGAGCGAAACACCAACGTCAAAGACCTGGGAGTGATCATGTCGGAGGATCTCACCTTCAAGAACCATAACACTGTATCAATCGCATCTGCTAGAAAAATTACAGAATGGATAATGAGAACCTTCAAAACTAGGGAGGCCAAGCCCATGATGACACTCTTCAGGTCACTTGTTCTATCTAGGCTGGAATATTGCTGCACACTAACAGCACCTTTCAAGGCAGGTGAAATTGCTGACCTAGAAAATGTACAGAGAACCTTCACGGCGCGCATAACGGAGATAAAACACCTCAATTACTGGGTGCGCTTGAGGTTCCTAAACCTGTATTCCCTGGAACGCAGGCGGGAGAGATACATGATTATATGCACCTGGAAAATCATAGAGGGACTAGTACCGAACATGCACACGAAAATCACTCACTACGAAAGCAAAAGACTTGGCAGACGATGCAACATCCCCACAATGAAAAGCAGGGGTGTCACTAGCACGTTAAGAGACCATACAATAAGTGTCAGGGGCCCGAGACTGTTCAACTGCCTCCCAGCATACATAAGGGGGATTACCAACAGACCCCTGGCAGTCTTCAAACTGGTACTGGACAAGCTCCTAAAGTCGGTTCCTGACCAGCCGGGCTGTGGCTCGTACGTTGCTTTGCGTACTGCCAGCAGTAACAGCCTGGTTGATCAGGCTCTGATCCACCAGGAGGCCTGGTCACAGACCGGGCCGCGGGGGTGTTGACCCCCGGAACTCTCTCCAGGTAAACTCCAGGTGTGATACTGCAGGGAAGACTCCTGGTAGAATACTGCAGTGAAGACTCCTGGTGTGATACTGCAAGGAAGACTCCTGGAGTGGTACTGCAGGGAAGACTCCTGGTTTGATACTGCAGGGAAGACTCCTGGTGTGATACTGCATTAAAGACTCCTGGTGTGATACTGCATTGAAGACTCCTGGTGTGATACTGCAGAGAAGACTCCTGGTGTGATACTGCAGGGAAGACTCCTGGTGTGATACTGCAGGGAAGACTCCTGGTGTGATACTGCAGGGAAGACTCCTGGTGTGCTGCTGCAGGGAAGACTCCTGGTGTGATATTGCAGGGAAGACTCCTGGTGTGATACTGCAGGGAAGACTCCTGGTGTGATATTGCAGGGAAGACTCCTGGTGTGATACTGCAGGGAAGACTCCTGGTGTGATACTGCAGGGAAGACTCCTGGTGTGATACTACAGGGAAGACTCCTGGTGCCGCCGGTCTCATTGTCCGAGAAGTCTGCCCTTTGTGTGATAACTGTAGGCGTCAGGTGCCTTGCTACATTACTGTAACACTTCCTAGCACCAGCAGGACAGTATCGGCACCAGCAGGACAGTATCGGCATCAGGAGGACAGTATCAACACCAGCAGGACAGTATCGGCACGACCAGGTCAGTATCGGCACCAGCATGTCAGTATCGGCACCAGCTGGACAGTATCGGCACCAGCAGGAAGTATCGGCACCAGCAGATCAGTATCGGCACCAGCAGGACAGTATCGGCACCAGCAGGACAGTATCGGCACCAGCAGGACAGTATCGGCACCAGCAGGACAGTATCGGTACCACCAGAACAGTATCGGCACCAGCAGGACAGTATCGGCACCAGCAGGACATTATCGGCACCAGCAGAACAGTATCGGCACCAGCAGGACAGTATCAGTACCAGCAGGACAGTATGTGTACCAGCAGGACAGTATCGGCACCAGCAGGACAGTATCAGTACCAGCAGGACAGTATGTGTACCAGCAGGACAGTATCGGCACCAGGATGACAGTATCAGCACCAGTAGAACAGTATCGACACTAGCAGGACACTGTCAGCACCAGTAGAACAGTTTCAGCACCAGGAGGACAGTATCAGCATCAGAAGGAGAGTATAAGCACCAGGAGGATAGTATCAGCACCAAGAGGACAGTATGAGCACCAGGAGGACAGTATCAGCACCAGGAGGACAGTATCAGCACCCGGAGGACAATATCACGACCAGGAAGACGGTGTCAGCATTTGGAGAACATTGTTATACGTAACACTTCAGTGTCAACCCCTCGGAATAGTGTCACCCTGACAAGCAGGACAATGTCAGCATCAGCAGGGCAATGTCAACACCAGGCAGCACGACGCTGTGTCAAACTTATCAGGATATTATCAACACCCTCAGAACAGTGTCAGCAGCATCAGCAGGAGAACAATGTCAGCAGCAGTACTTATTTTAAGGCAAATAGTATTATGCTTTGACGTCACTGGAAAAGGCTCCTGCTGACGTCACACCAGTTTTTTCACAGTGATGTCGCTGGAAAGGTCAACTGTTCATGTGACGTCACCGGAAGAGGCACCTAGTGACGTAACATGTCAGCAGGTTAATGGTTCATGTGCTTTTAGCTCATGGAATTACTGTTTCTTACTTAAATTGTGTTTGGGAAATATGCTAAATGTAAACACTGGGACATTTTATTGGAAACCTTTCGATCCCAGGACCGAAAAGTTTTTGGTGCTGAAACAATTCCTCTCGATTCGCCGGTACTCTCCCGGCCCGGGTCCTTTCCAGATGGTGCTTGCAATTCGTGTTTTTCTATAAGTACTTGTCGGTACCACAGACCATAATTTATAATTTAAATTTGGGTAATGTTGGATAAATAGAGTGAAGCTTGTCGTGCCTGCGGTGTGAGGCGAGGAGCCTTGTTTTGCTGGTTCCAAGGATGCTGCTGAGTCTAGCACACCTTTGCTCCCTAGACTGTTCCCTGGATTACTCTTAGTTACTCATTTCTACCTCCTCTGCATTATTCTTGGGGCTATTAGTGCATTTTTGCATTTTCTCATGACAGGGTTCATGAAGCTGTAAGAACTGTCGCTAAAGAACCTAACTAATCAGGCTATTTCTTCCCATTAATCATCTTTCTCTCCTTCTGTCCATCTTTGGTTCGTCAGGAAATGTCCACTCGTTGTATTCTATATTTGCGGCGTATAACATTCTAAATGACTTTTGCTGGCGTTTTCTGAAGGTCTTTTTTAATTGGTTAGTCTTACGTATACCACATGTGGAAAATTACATTTATCTGAATGTATCATTATGTACATAACAGTAAATGAACAAAGATAATTATTATTTATCAGTTAGACAAGTAGGAATTTGGGACACCTAGGTCACAAAAAATGTCGCCCTTCGATACCTACCACTGTCATATCCACAAGTTGCTCTAGACCTATTAATTACAAATGAAAGATGCATCAACAAGAATTCTGGTAAATAAAATTTGGTGGACTGAATATTTAATTAATAAAGAATTATATATATTCACATTTACATAACAGAAGGAGAATATCTTAAAATCACTCACCAGTTTGACTGGAGATTAAGGTGTATCATACTCAGAAAACCTCACTGTCTATCTATGAAGATAACACTGGCCAGAGTTACAACATAAGACTTATCTGAGGTTCCTGGAGCTGTCTTGTCCAGTCGCCTGATATCTCAAGTCATGCAGAAATGCACATCCAACAATTTCGGCTCCTATTTGAGAGGTGTCAGCCCAATTTTACCTCTAGAGCACGAAAAATTCTTCCCATTATTCACAGCGTTTGTGTCGAATTCAAACAACAATGGCGAGTCTCGTCTGCGCAGGCGCAGCTTCCCATTTTTTAAAACATAATTTTTATTAAATACAATATAGGCCATCTATTTACCTATAAATAACCGTATTTCCGGAAAATATACAGTATTTTCCACACTGCGGCCAGGCGGAGTTCATTGTTAAATGACTCAAATTGTTCATTTGGCAATGGTGGAGGACCTGGGTACATATAGGATCGGGAATCCACATGGCGACATATTACACAAGATTTAATCACCCTTTTTACACTTTGCCGTCCTTGTGGAATCCAGAAAGTTTCCCTAATACAATTTAAGGTATCTTGTACCCCATCATTCATTACATTTTTATGAGCATTTAGAACAATTAAATTTGTTAGATGATGAGTTTTGGGCAGTAAGACAGGGTATTTAGCATAATCACCCAATTCAGCATTTTGTAACCTACCTCTGCACCTAATTACATTGTTCTCTAAATATAGCCCCAATTTCTCTATTATGGAACCTTTCACAATTTTTCTTTCCATCATCAATTTAATCTCATTTCCATAGATTTCTTCCTGTACCCTCTTTATCCAATATTCAAGAGGATGTGAAAACTTATATGATATATTCATCTTGTTTAAAAATTTAAACACCAACTTAGTTACATTGATTAGTTTGGGTAAAGAGGAATACCTATTTATATCAATGGCTAAGGAAGGACAAACTATTGGAGCGGTGGTCACAGTAATTTCAACAGGAGCAATATACGCCTTTTGTACAGGCCAATTAGCTTTATTTACCAACCAGCTTGGTCCTTTAAACCATGATACAGCATTTATAAATTTAGCATAAGGTAAACCTCGAGACAAGAAATCAGCTGGATTCTCCTCACCAGGTATATGATTAAATGTTAACATATGCTGACCCAAACTATTATACTTCTCTTGCATCTGATTAATTTCAGCGACTCTGTTTTGTACGTACACAATTTTACTGTTTCCATTACGAATCCATTGTAAGGATACCTCATTATCAGACCAAATTATATCGTAAGGGGTTCTTGAATGGAGATATCGTAGGATAAGGTAGACACACTTGTAGGATGGTAGGTGTATTGTCAGACTGAGATGAGAGATGGAGCCCGGTGCCTAGCCTGTTCACGTTCTGTAGGTCTGCCGCCGAGTGAGGACGGGACAGAGGGATCACTGCCCATGTGTATCCCTATGACGTCACACAAAGCCACAGGCCTACGAGGGGTCTCGTGTCTAAAGCACAGGGATGATACTAATATGCTATGCTATATAATACTGGGAATACAGGGATCAGCAACTATGCTGACAGCTCGGTCATGTTACGTATGTCGTCCCGACATACACTACTATACTATAGGCTGAACAGGCAGGCGGATCTGGGCTGATTCTATACAATAACAAATTCATATATAACTTAGAACTAATGGATGGTACAACATGATTTTGACGTAATGGGTGTTAACGTAATCATTACAAACTATAAGAACAAATCATTATACAATATGGATGGAATTGATCGATCGATCTGTATTCATGCACTCTACGGATTCTGAGGAAGAATAATTATATACAAAGAAGTGTTTAACAGAAAGGCAGATTCGGTGCACTCAAATCTAGACTGTTAATTCTCAGAATACGGAGGGAACGTGAACACGAAAATTTCTGACAAACTGATCAGCTAATAATAAAACACACAATTGACAAATTCATTCATCTCGGACATCTAATTATACAGACTATGTACATTTAAACCCAATTCTGCGAGGGTAAGGTTTACGTATGCAGAATGGTTATCATCTCTGGGAGGATTGAATTCCTCTGCAATGGCTAACACATGCCTTGACTGAGAGAGATCTGAACGAGTATCTACAAAAGATACAACTACAATCACTAGTGACTGTGGAATTACTAACTCGTCTGCTAGGAGTACTCAACTCGACTATTCGATACAGTAATTCTTGGCTCATTACAAAGTCACTAATGGGTACTGGTGGCTTCACAGTAAGAATAAGCTCTTCCTGGAGCAGGAATCGAATCACACCAGAACACAAGGGATCTATTCTTTGGGCATTTTTGACATCCTCGACAGTAAATGGAGGATCTGCAGTAACTACACTAACGTGTCGCGATAAAGCATCAGCGACTACATTCAACTTGCCAGGTAAATTTTCAAAAGTGGGATTGAACTCTTGGATAGTCAAGGTCCATCTGGCTAACCTTCCAGTAGGCTGTTTGTTCTGGAATAAAGGTAACAGTTCTTCCTTACTGGAGGAAAGAACAAACTCGGTGGAGTGGATGACTCCCCCCGGTTGAAAAAAATTAACGCTATAACACGCAATATGAGCAAGGGAGAACGAATCTACTATCTCAACTGCAAGCACAGGAGAAAAGAAATGAACACGGTGAACAATGCTGATATTCAATCTGAGTCGCACACAGTGACACGAGGTATCAGCTATAAAGAAACTACACTTACAAACGTTAACATGTGAAAGTTACTCGAGAACTAACTTCTTACAATGCACTGATTACTGTCAACTAGGATGGGATCACCATCTGGAACATACAACAACAGACACTCTAGTGAGAACACTAGCTGTAACAGAGACGTCTTTCTGCAGACAGCATGTCACATCAACAAGAGATGGCATTACTAGTTCCAAGTAATCGTTTTCTGACAAGGCATCCCCTGTGGAGAAACTACTACTCGAACTAGCAGTCATTGCAGGGATAGGCTGTGCACTCAAGGCAGTCTGAGTGTCCTCGGACACTTGAGGCAACGGAACACTATCCTGCAAGTCTGAAGGTATAGGTGGAACACAGATGGGAGTGACAGAATTACTAGTGCCTGACCGCTCGGCTACGTTAATAAGTAATTCACGGATCTATAGGAACTTAATCTGAACTTCACATTTCGCAGCACTTTAACAAATCTCAGATACAAGCTGTGAGAACAAACACATTGCTCAAGGGCTAGGTATTGTCTTTCAGTCAGTAAGGGAATGTTGGTACTGTGGACTGATTCATATTGACTTTGACTGGCATGATACACTAAGTGAATATTCAAAAATGACTGGGACATCTTCTCAGTGAAAATACTGAAGGGCATAAGTCAAGAAAAGTGGAGAGAATGACACAATAAACTTAAATGGAAGAAAATGCTTAACTATTCTGCATAAGTAATTAAAATTTTACAAGTTACACAGTAAGCAAAGAACTCACACAAGAATAATATGCAACTTAACAAACACTGAAAATCAAGAGAACTTGTACTTTGCTCAAATCTAATATGCTCAACTTTTACTTTAAATTGAATAAATGGCACAGTGAGTTGTCTTTACTTTCAATGCAACAAGGAAAATACACTATAAAATAATAAAATGGACTCAATAAACTTGTGCAAAAATTAAAACAAACACACAATTCACTGAAATAAAAATTAAAATGACAGACAGAATAAAATACTATGCACAGAACAGAACATAAGAAACTGCACTGTAATAAACTGTATTGCACAACACTGCATAAAATTGTCTGCAAGAAAAACTTTAATAGCAACACAATATTTGCACAAGAATTATTGCAAAATGAATCAATGTGCAATAATAAAAATTATAACACACAAGAAAAGAAATATATCAAGGAATGAACACTTTAACTCTTAACTGCACTTAAACAACAAGCAAAAGAACAATTTACTTTAAAAGGAGAACTTAAAAATTGCACTAAGAGTGAATTTGTTCAATAAAATATGAAAAATAATAGGTGCTAAAACACACAACAAAAAGGAATACAACACTTACAGTGATGCAGAACACAAAACATCAACATAAACACAGTACTAGAATTTTCTTGCAATGAAACTTGATGTGTGAAAAATTTTGTAAATGTGAGCTCTTGCTGGGACTTAAAAAATGGCACTATTGTCTGTGGAAATAAAACAAATTAAACACTGGCTGAATAAAGGAATATGAACACAAGAATGTTCAACACACAGGGAACAAAAATAATAAAATTACACAAATGCTGGGAAGAAAAAAATAACAGACAACACTGAGTTGTGATGCAGAATATGAGGTGAAAAAGTTACTGAGTTAATACACTGGAATTCTGAAGTTTAAACACAAGTTCTATATTGCTCATATGTTGCACACACAACAAAGGAAACACTAAGTACTTACTTCAAGTGTATAAAAAGATACACAACACAACAGATATAAAATAATGCACGAAAATTAACACTGAATTAAGGAGATTAAAAGAAATTTATGCAATCAGTACATGATAAACACTGAGTCTGATCAAGAGTCACTGAATGTCACTAAGAGAAAAATTCACTGGAAACACAAAAGAAATGTCTCAACACTCGCAAATGTCTCTAAAAAAAAATATTATCGCTGTAACAACTTGAAGAAAATGAGACTGATGGATTGTTTATATCGTCTTGCTGCTGTCCTCTGCACAGATGATCGTAGAATTGCGCTTAAATCGGCGAGAGACAACACACAGGAGGCTTTTAAAGATGGCGCGCCACTCTCTAGCTCTTGACCCCCTATGTGGTCCTTAAAATATGGTGCTACAACCCTTAGCAGTGCACCAAAACACTGATGAGGTAGGTGAGTTGTAATGGCCGACTGTAGTTGGGTTTGTGGGTAATGGCTGAGCGAGGCGTCTGAGACCGGCAATGATGCGACACACGTGATCGTGAGTGGCTGGGCTTATGGGTTGAACGTCGTAAGCCTCACTGAGAAAACCCACACTGCCGCGAAGATAATTCTAAGCCGGCTGGCTTAGAAGAAACCCACGAAATACTACAACACCACAAGGATGACAAGGAGCACTCAGAATGCTTGGAACTTGAATCACAAGCGATGAAGGCTACTCATGTGGCTTGCCTGAGTACTGGGGTAAGACACTTGGGTTAGTTGCTAGCTGTCTTATCTTAACCCTTCACACAGAATGGCTTGATAACTTCACACGATGAGCACAGCAGGGGTGGAAGCTGGCTTGGCAGGCAAAATAATTGGATGGAGTAGGCTAGGCTGGACTGGACTTGGGTGTTCTGACTCCCCCACCACAGACTGGAAGCTGGCTTATTTTGCAAACTCGGGTCAACCCCTCGGGAGTAATGCAAAAAAGCAGGAAACACTAATACAAAGAGACTGACCAGTGAATAATGTAGAAGCTGGTAGAGTAGCTGGCTTGAGGTAGCTGGATGGGGTGAACCTCGGTAGGCCTACTGGTAACACGAAATGGCCGTCTTGCTGGTCGACAACTTTATCTCCAGAAATCGCTGTAATCGTCAGAATTACAAGCTCACCGCTGTCACCATTTGTCGTAAGGGGTTCTTGAATGGAGATATCGTAGGATAAGGTAGACACACTTGTAGGATGGTAGGTGTATTGTCAGACTGAGATGAGAGATGGAGCCCGGTGCCTAGCCTGTTCACGTTCTGTAGGTCTGCCGCCGAGTGAGGACGGGACAGAGGGATCACTGCCCATGTGTATCCCTATGACGTCACACAAAGCCACAGGCCTACGAGGGGTCTCATGTCTAAAGCACATGGATGATACTAATATGCTATGCTATATAATACTGGGAATACAGGGATCAGCAACTATGCTGACAATTACAGTGTCGCTAATATTTATCTCCTGCAACTTATTTCTTATATAATTAGCTAATTTGACACTTACATAAATGACTGTTAATTCCAACTGAGGTAAAGTACGTGATTTAATTGGAGACACTTTAGCCTTAGACATAACAAGAGAGATAACACTATTACATTGAAGATAAGCAACTGCTCCATATGCCAATTTTGAAGCATCACAAAAAATGTGGAGTACATTTTTCCCATTTGGATTGGCCACCTGGCGTGGGAACTCCAACATTGGAATTTTCTCATAATCACAAATTAATTCATCCCACCTGTTAATAAATTCCTCAGGTAGAATTTCATCCCAAGCACATTTAAGTTTCCATGCTTCCTGTATTAATAATTTCCCTCTTATAGTAAGGGGGTGACACTAAACCTAGTGGATCAACAAAACATTTGGAAACTTCAGCAAGCAAGACTCTCTTAGTTAATTTATTGGGCATACTGTAATTATTAGGTTTTAACATTAACAAATCTCTCTCAGTATCCCAAGTTAATCCCAATACATTACTTCATTTTAGCACTTCATCTCCAGGGTAATCTTTATTTATTTTGTCCATTAATTTGGACGAATTACTATTCCATTCCCTAGGAGGTATATTTGCACTTTGCATTATTTCATTAGCCTCTCCATAAGTCATTAACAGTTCCTCTTCAGTTGACGTCACACCCAGGAAATTGTCCACATAAAATTGTTTGCTCATTACTTTACTCAATGGACTTCCCATACGTTTAAGGTGTGCATTTATCGTCGCTTGAAGTAGGAACGGACTGGATGTAGCACCAAATAATATGCTCCTAAAGCGAAAGGATTTCAGAAGGCTAAGTGGGTTACTAGGATTCTCAGGCCATAAGAAGCGGGTACAATCCCGGTCAGCCTCTTGTAAACCCACTCTTAGGAAAGCTTTACTTATGTCAGGCGTAAAGGCATAATTCTTCACCCTGAAATTTAATAAGATATCTCCTAATTTTTCCGTCAACGCAACGACGGACCTGTCATCAAACAGTCATTTAAACTAGGTACATTTTTGTTACTCCTGGCACTACAATTAAACACAATCCTCAAAGGAGTGGTCTTAGAATCCTTCTTCACTCCGTGATGTGGCAAATAGTGACCATAAATTTTGGCTTGCTCAGGAGGTACCTCTTCTATAAATTTATTAATTAACTGCTCAGCAATTATGTCATTATAGGCAGTTAACAATTCTGGTGTCTTACTCAGTTCGCGGAGCTGAGCCTTTAACTGTCCATATGCCATTCTGTAATTAGTGGGCAATTCTGGATGGTTCAGTCTCCACGGAAGTCGTACCCAGTATTGTCTAGATTCAAATTTTACATCTCTAAGATATTGTTCCTGAGTAAAAAAATCGTCTGGACTTTCTTCATTTACATTTATTCCAATGCTGTCTAATTCCCACAATTTATGCACTGGCTCAACACCATCCTCTATGGAAGAATTATACTGGGGTACGACTTCATGAGTAAGACACACAGTTATAGTATTTGTAGTTTACTCTAGTCATGAATTATTATTATGAGGAATCCTACCATACATTACATGTCCTCCTGCAGTCTTCAAAAGGGTGACACCACATTTCTTTACCATACCCTTTACAAAGGAGACATAATAGTCACTACCTATCAAAATATTTATTGGGCCTACAGAATCATCACTTACACCAGAAGGTGCTAAATTTACATTATGTGAAAGTCTTTCTGTAGCTTTACTAAGCCCTACTGTAGATATTTTCTCTGGAAGTCTGTCTACAATTACTGCATTAACACGTTTTTTCTCATTGCCCAACCTGACAGTTACATAAATATAGGCCATCTATTTACCTATAAATTACCGTATTTCCGGAAAATATACAGTATTTTCCACACCACAGATTCTATTCTGCTCTTGCACACATTGCTGGCAAGCATGTGCCATTGTAAAAATTATATGAGATATTTTCCAAAAACTCATTTAATTACTCATTTTGTTTTCATTTATTTATAGTATTTACAAGCATAGATCAAGGACAAATTATTAATTCTAGGACAGACTGACAGTTAAATTTATTAGGTCGTTAGATAATACAATGTGTAAAAAATTTACCATTTATGTTAATATTGTAAAAAATTTCGACTAATGCAGTTATTACGCGCGTGTTATTTACTGCAGTATTTATTTGGCAAATTTATTTATGATGGTTTTATTAGAGGTTTTCAAGAGGCAGATAATTATTAATGCCCATTATGTAGTTAGATCAGATGGATACTTTTGAGGGCGTTGCGTCATCATCTCAACTGACACAACTTTCAGTTGCTTATAAGAGTGCTTTGACACTACAATCAGCAACAATCACTACAATCTATGAAGTGGGCAGCACGGCCATGAGTGAAGATCACCGATCACTTACTCATGACCAAGAAGGTGCATCATCAAATAACACTAAATGAGAGTAAGTCAAACTAGTGTCATTACAGGTATCGGAATTTTGTCAAAAGACAAACATTTCAATGATTAACGAACGCAATGCGTGCAAAAAATTCGTCAGTCTTCTTGATGATGATGCGAAGGTGAGGATCATGCCATGGAAAAGAAGATAAATGCCAGCTCCCCATAAAAAGGTGAAGCTCGTGTAAGTGAAATTAGCTAAATCATTTACTTTTTGGCCTACTAACGCTGAGCAATTCATAAAGAATGCAGAGGACAAATTTCCTGCAGCTACATTTGGACCACAAAGGAATAATAACAAGTACGTGAGCAGTCAGAGGCAGGAAGATGCATGAAGATGCAGAAAGAGATGACCAGTACAATCACTAGCGTCAAGCTTATAAATGACAGTACGTACTAGAGTAGCCAAAACAGTGTACAAAATCAGATTCTTGCACATTAACAAGTGCTCTCAGAAGTCACCATCCCAAGACCTATGCTAGAACGGCATCTCTTTAGAAGATGGCAACAGCACAGCATACTACGTGAATAGAAGTGGTAATCAGTGATACTTGGAGTGACCCATCTAGAGACATCGTACTCGACAGCTAGAAGGTCAAGGCGTAAGGTTGCTGATAAAAGAGCAAATATTACAGAGTTCATTGGGTCGTTCCAAATTTTGCTTCTCTGTAACGGAATTCCAAATTTTTGACATTATGTTTCAGCACACAGTGGTACCAACGCTGCTGCATGGGTGTGAAGCATGGGCTTTAAATGCTGCAGCGACAAGGAAACTGGAGGCATTGGAGATGTCGTGTTTCAGAACAATGTGTGTTGTCACTATGATGCAGAGAATTTGGACTTATTAGGGTAGGTGGAGATGTGTATTATTAATAGGGCAAAGGAGGAGTTGTTTAGATGGACTGGTGAAAAATAGGATGACTAGAGGGGCATATAAATCATAGGTGGAGGGAAGTAGGGGTAGGGGTCATTCAAGAAAAGGATGGAGAGGAGTTAAGGAGGTTTCGAGTGGTAGGACATCCAACAGGTTTGTGTGAGCATGCTAGATAGGAGTGAGTGGAAGCAAGTGGCTTTTATCATTTGACTTGCTGTTGGAGTATGAGCAAGGTAACATTTATGAAAGGATTAAAAGCAATTGGTTAGTTGTACTTCAGTCCTGGACGTGGAAAAGCTGCACTGGGAAAGTTGGGTAGGAAAGGTGTTGTTTGCACGGTATCCAAACTTTCATATATAAATATATATATATATATATATATATGTAGTAGGTTGGTAGACAGCAACCACCCAGGGAAGTACTACCGTCCTGCCAGATGACTGTGAAACAGAAACCTGTAACTGTTTTGCATGATGGTAGATTGCTGGTTTCTTTTTCTGTCTCATAAACACGCAAGATAACAGGGATATCTTGCTACTCCTACTTACACTTTGATCACACTTCACAGACACGCACATGCATATATATATATATACATATATATATATATATATATATATATATATATATATATATATATATATATATATATATATATATATATATATATATATATATAAATATATATATATATATATATATATATATATATATATATATATATATATATATATATATATATATGTATATATATATATATATATATATATATATATATATATATATATATATATATATATATATATATATATATATATATATCTAGGTTTTTCTCCCTTTTCTAAATAGCTCTTTTTCTTTTTTATTTCTTCTATTGTCCATGTGGGAAGTGGAAAAGAATCTTTCCTCCGTAAGCCATGCGTGTCGTATGAGGCGACTAAAATGCCGGGAGCAATGGGCTAGTAACCCCTTCTCCTGTAGACATTTACTAAAAAAGAGAAGAAGAAAAACTTTATAAAACTGGGATGCTTAAATGTGCGTGGATGTAGTGCAGATGACAAGAAACAGATGATTGCTGATGTTATGAATGAAAAGAAGTTGGATGTCCTGGCCCTAAGCGAAACAAAGCTGAAGTGGGTAGGGGAGTTTCGGTGGGGGAAAATAAATGGGATTAAATCTGGAGTATCTGAGAGAGTTAGAGAAAAGGAAGGGGTAGCAGTAATGTTGAATGATCAGTTATGGAAGGAGAAAAGAGAATATGAATGTGTAAATTCAAGAATTATGTGGATTAAAGTAAAGGTTTGTTGCGAGAAGTGGGTCATAATAAGCGTGTATGCACCTGGAGAAGAGAGGAATGTAGAGGAGAGAGAGAGATTTTGGGAGATGTTAAGTGAATGTATAGGAGCCTTTGAACCAAGTGAGAGAGTAATTGTGGTAGGGGACCTGAATGCTAAAGTAGGAGAAACTTTTAGAGAGGGTGTGGTAGGCAAGTTTGGGGTGCCAGGTGTAAATGATAATGGGAGCCCTTTGATTGAACTTTGTATAGAAAGGGGCTTAGTTATAGGTAATACATATTTTAAGAAAAAGAGGATAAATAAGTATACAAGATATGATGTAGGGCGAAATCACAGTAGTTTGTTGGATTATGTATTGGTAGATAAAAGACTGTTGAGTAGACTTCAGGATGTACATGTTTATTGAGGGGCCACAGATATATCAGATCACTTTCTAGTTGTAGCTACACTGAGAGTAAAAGGTAGATGAGATACAAGGAGAATAGAAGTATCAGGGAAGAGAGAGGTGAAGGTTTATAAACTAAAAGAGGAGGCAGTTAGGGTAAGATATAAACAGCTATTGGAAGATAGATGGGCTAATGAGAAAATAGGCAATGGGGTCGAAGAGGTATGGGGTAGGTTTAAAAATGTAGTGTTAGAGTGTTCAGCAGAAGTTTGTGGTTACAGGAAAGTGGGTGCGGGAGGGAAGAGGAGCGATTGGTGGAATGATGATGTGAAGAGAGTAGTAAGGAAGAAAAAGTTAGCATATGAGAAGTTTTTACAGAGTAGAAGTGATGCAAGGAGGGAAGAGTATATGGATAAAAAGAGAGAGGTTAAGAGAGTGGTGAAGCAATGTAAAAAGAGAGCAAATGAGAGAGTGGGTGAGATGTTATCAACAAATTTTGTTGAAAATAAGAAAAAGTTTTGGAGTGAGATTAACAAGTTAAGGAAGCCTGGAGAACTAATGGATTTGTCAGTTAAGAATGGGAGAGGAGAGTTATTAAATGGAGAGTTAGAGGTATTGGGAAGATGGAGGGAATATTTTGAGGAATTGTTAAATGTTGATGAAGTTAGGGAAGATGTGATTTCGTGTATAGGGCAAGGAGGAATAACATCTTGTAGGAGTGAGGAAGAGCCAGTTGTGAGTGTGGGGGAAGTTCGTGAGGCAGTAGGTAAAATGGAAGGGGGTAAGGCAGCCGGGATTGATGGGATAAAGATAGAAATGTTAAAAGCAGGTGGGGATATAGTTTTGGAGTGGTTGGTGCAATTATTTAATAAATGTATGGAAGAGGGTAAGGTACCTAGGGATTGGCAGAGAGCATGCATAGTTCCTTTGTATAAAGGCAAAGGGGACAAAAGAGAGTGCAAAAATTATAGGGGGATAAGTCTGTTGAGTATACCTGGTAAAGTGTATGGTAGAGCAACAGTTATATCTTATTGTCTTACCTAAGTCGGTAATTAAGAGAGTAAGAAAGAATTAAGAGTAAGACGGAAAATAGGATAGCAGATGAACAAGGAGGCTTTAGGAAAGGTAGGGGGTGTGTGGACCAGGTGTTTACAGTGAAACATATAAGTGAACAGTATTTAGATAAGGCTAAAGAGGTTTTTGTGGCATTTATGGATTTGGAAAAGGCGTATGACAGGGTGGATAGGGGGGCAATGTGGCAGATGTTGCAGGTGTATGGTGTAGGAGGTAGGTTACTGAAAGCAGTGAAGAGTTTTTACGAGGATAGTGAGGCTCAAGTTTGAGTATGTAGGAAAGAGGGAAATTATTTCCCAGTAAAAGTAGGCCTTAGACAAGGATGTGTGATGTCACCGTGGTTGCTTAATATATTTATAGATGGGGTTGTAAGAGAAGTAAATGCGAGGGTCTTGGCAAGAGGCGTGGAGTTAAAAGATAAAGAATCACACATAAAGTGGGAGTTGTCACAGTTGCTCTTTGCTGATGACACTGTGCTCTTGGGAGATTCTGATGAGAAGTTGCAGAGATTGGTGGATGAATTTTATGGGGTATGCAAAAGAAGAAAATTAAAAGTGAATACAGGAAAGAGTAAGGTTATGATGATAACAAAAAGATTAGGTGATGAAAGATTGGATATCAGATTGGAGGGAGAGAGTATGGAGGAGGTGAATGTATTCAGATATTTGGGAGTGGACGTGTCAGCGGATGGGTCTATGAAAGATGAGGTGAATCATAGAATTGATGAGGGGAAAAGGGTGAGTGGTGCACTTAGGAGTCTGTGGAGACAAAGAACTTTGTCCTTGGAGGCAAAGAGAGGAATGTATGAGAGTATAGTTTTACCAACGCTCTTATATGGGTGTGAAGCATGGGTGATGAATGTTGCAGCGAGGAGAAGGCTGGAGGCAGTGGAGATGTCATGTCTGAGGGCAATGTGTGGTGTGAATATAATGCAGAGAATTCGTAGTTTGGAAGTTAGGAGGAGGTGCGGGATTACCAAAACTGTTGTCCAGAGGGCTGAGGAAGGGTTGTTGAGGTGGTTCGGACATGTAGAGAGAATGGAGCGAAACAGAATGACTTCAAGAATGTATCAGTCTGTAGTGGAAGGAAGGCGGGGTAGGGGTCGGCCTAGGAAAGGTTGGAGGGAGGGGGTAAAGGAGGTTTTGTGTGCGAGGGGCTTGGACTTCCAGCAGGCATGCGTGAGCGTGTTTGATAGGAGTGAACGGAGACAAATGGTTTTTAATACTTGACGTGCTGTTGGAGCGTGAGCAAAGTAACATTTATGAAGAGGTTCAGGGAAACCGGCAGGCCAGACTTGAGTCCTGGAGATGGGAAGTACAGTGCCTGCACTCTGAAGGAGGGGTGTTAATGTTGCAGTTTAAAAACTGTAGTGTAAAGCACCCTTCTGGCAAGACAGTGATGGAGTGAATGATGGTGAAAGTTTTTCTTTTTCGGGCCACCCTGCCTTGGTTGGAATCGGCCAGTGTGATAATAACAAAAAATAATATATATATATATATATATATATATATATATATATATATATATATATATATATATATATATATATATATAAATAACCGAATAGGTAAAACTGGTCAGTTAGCAAGAACTCATTAAAAATTAAGTCTTTTCACCTGCTGCAGCCTCTGAGAGAGACTGTGGCAGGTGACAGACCCGCACTGCGATAGCTATTTTATATTACTGTACCCACGAACAAGTGGTATTGATCAATAAGAACACTGCGACTAGCCAAGGAGTCGAATCCATGCTGCTTTGGCCTGCCTCATGGTGAGCGAAAACTCATGACCCTCTAGTCCAGAGAACCACACTATCCCCAGGAATGACGCATCGTATGTTCTCGGATGGCTGGTATAACACCTAGCTTGGCTGGGTGCATCTTTCTTGAGGATTGTGTGGTTGTGTGGACTAAAGTGTCATGAGTTTTCGCTCACCATGAGGCGGGCCAAGGTGGAATGGGTTCTACTCCTTGGCTAGTCGCAGTGTTGTTTTATATATATATATATATATATATATATATATATATATATATATATATATATATATATATATATATATAGATATATATATATATATATATAATATATTGATATATATATATATATATATATATATATATATATATATATATATATATATATATATATAGTAATATATATATATATATATATATATATATATATATATATATATATATATATATGTATATATATATATATATATATATATATATGTATATATATATATATATATATATATATATATATATATATATATATATATATATATATATATATATATATATATATATATATATATATATATATATATTTATATATTTATATATAATCGTAACATCTATAAATAGATGCACAGAAGGAGGCGCGAAGCATTAAGTATTCCGTGATCCACTGTAGTGATTTCCCTGTGATTCCCGCCTGCTCCTGTAACCTATGCATCAGTCTCTTGTGAGGAAATGCATCGAATGCCTTTTTTTTTTTTGCAGTAAAAAAATATACAGTCCATCCATCGCTCTCTCTCTCGCTCCCTTTCTCTTTCTCTCTCTCCTAGATAACTTTCGTTATCTTATCATAGAGCTCTAGCCGATTTGTGAGACAAGATCTACCATCTCGAAAACCGTGCCGGTTGCTGTATATGAATCCACTCATTTACAAGCTCTTTAACATTCTATTCCTGACAGTCTTCTCCATAACCTTATATACTAAGCATGTTAGTGACAAAGGTCTGTAGTTCAGTGCCACCTGTCAGTCACCTTTTGAAAATATTGGGACTTCTTTCACTGTTACCAGACCTCTGGCAGCTGACCTAGTGACCTACACAATTCCTCTGCTCCATCTTACAGAACCTAAAGAGAGATTTTATCAGGTTTCATTGTCTTCGATAGTGTCTAGTTCACTCAATATATTCTTACATGCCAGTGCACTCTGCTCCAGGTCCTGACTCGTGGAACTCAAGAACTGCGAGAAACCCTTCTGTGTGCCTTAAATATTCTATGGAGAGGGAGCATAGCCACAGGGGGTCATTCCACAATCACTTAAAACAACGGTTATAGCCCCACTAATGTCCCACATCAAAAACAATCTCTGATATAGATCTAAGAAGCAAGATCGCCAACTACCTGGACACCCAACAACTGAACAAGCCAGGGCTGTATGGGTTTAGAGCAGCTCGCTCCTGCCTCTCACATCTACTGGACCATTATGACATGATCTTGGATGCACTGAAAGACAAGCAAAATGCTGACTTTACGAAAGCCTTCTACAAGAGTGATCATGATGTAATAGCACACAAAATGTGTGATAAAGGAATAACAGGAAAAGTGGGCAGATGGATTTATGACTTACTAACAAATAGAACACAAAGAGTAATAGTAAACACAGTAAAGTCAGTGGTGGTTACAGTGAAAAGCTCTGTTCCACAAGGTACTTCACTATATCCCATAATTTTCCTCATCCTCATATCTGACACAGACAGAGATGTAAATCACAGTACCGTGTCTTCCTTTGCTGACGATACCAGAACTTGCATGGTATTGTCATCCATTGAGGACACTGCAAAATCTCCACGCGGACATTAACCAAGTCTTTAATGGACATCAGAAAACGATATGATTTTTTAAAAAGGACAAATTTCAATTACTCTGCTATGGAAAACTTGAGAATATAATAACTGGATCAGAGTATAAGACAAATTCCAACCACACAGTAGACCGGTGGCCCGGTGGCCTGGTGGCTAAAGCTCCCGCTTCACACACGGAGGGCCCGGGTTCGATTCCCGGCGGGTGGAAACATTTCGACACGTTTCCTTACACCTGTTGTCCTGTTCACCTAGCAGCAAATAGGTACCTGGGTGTTAGTCGACTGGTGTGGGGTCGCATCCTGGGGGACAAGATTAAGGACCCCAATGGAAATAAGTTAGACAGTCCTCGATGACGCACTGACTTTCTTGGGTTATCCTGGGTGGCTAACCCTCCGGGGTTAAAAATCCGAACGAAATCTTATCTTATCTTATCTTAAGGGTCTTGGCATGATAATGTCAGAGGATCTCACCTTCAAAGATCACAATAATGCATCTACCACATCTACTAGGAAAATGATAGATGGATAATGATAATCTTCGAAACTAGGGATGCTAAACCTATGATGATTTTCCTCAAATCACTTGTTCTCTCTGGGCTGGAGCACTGCTGCACACTAACGGCACTGCTGCATACTAACGGCACTGCTGCACACTAACGGCACTGCTGCACACTAACGGCACTGCTGCACACTAACGGCACTGCTGCATACTAACGGCACTGCTGCACACTAACGGTACTGCTGCACACTAACGGCACTGCTGCACACTAACGGCACTGCTGCACACTAACGGCACTGCTGCACACTAAGAACACTGCTGCACACTAACGGCATTGCTGCACACTAACGGCACTGCTGCATACTAACGGCACTGCTGCACACTAACGGCACTGCTGCACACTAACGGCACTGCTGCACACTAACGGCATTGCTGCACACTAACGGCACTGCTGCATACTAACGGCACTGCTGCACACTAACGGCACTGCTGCATACTAACGGCACTGCTGCACACTAACGGCACTGCTGCACACTAACGGCACTGCTGCACACTAACGGCACTGCTGCATACTAACGGCACTGCTGCACACTAACGGCACTGCTGCACACTAACGGCACTGCTGCACACTAACGGCACTGCTGCACACTAACGGCACTGCTGCACACTAACGGCACTGCTGCATACTAACGGCACTGCTGCACACTAACGGCACTGCTGCACACTAACGGCACTGCTGCACACTAACGGCACTGCTGCACACTAACGGCACTGCTGCATACTAACGGCACTGCTGCACACTAACGGCACTGCTGCACACTAACGGCACTGCTGCACACTAACGGCACTGCTGCACACTAAGAACACTGCTGCACACTAACGGCAGTGCTGCACACTAACGGCACTGCTGCAGACAAACGGCACTGCTGCACACTAACGGCACTGCTGCACACTAACGGCACTGCTGCACACTAAAGGCACTGCTGCACACTAGCGGCACTGCTGCACACTAACGGCACTGCTGCACACTAACGGCACTGCTGCACACTAACGGCACTGCTGCACACTAACGGCACTGCTGCATACTAACGGCACTGCTGCATACTAACGGCACTGCTGCACACTAACGGCACTGCTGCACACTAACGGCACTGCTGCACACTAAGAACACTGCTGCACACTAACGGCATTGCTGCACACTAACGGCACTGCTGCATACTAACGGCACTGCTGCACACTAACGGCACTGCTGCACACTAACGGCACTGCTGCACACTAAAGGCACTGCTGCACACTAGCGGCACTGCTGCACACTAACGGCACTGCTGCACACTAACGGCACTGCTGCACACTAACGGCACTGCTGCACACTAACGGCACTGCTGCACACTAACGGCACTGCTGCACACTAACGGCACTGCTGCACACTAACGGCACTGCTGCACACTAACGGCACTGCTGCACACTAACGGCACTGCTGCACACTAACGGCCCTTTTCAAGGCAGGAGAAATTGCAGATCTGAAAAATATATAGATAACTTTCCCTGCACATATACGTACAATAAAGCACCTAAGTTACCGGTAACTTAGGATTTATCCCAAATTTACACAAGGAAATCACTCCCTGCAAAAGCAAAAGTATCGGCATACGGTGCAACATCCCCCAATGAAAAGCAGGGGTGCCATGAATACACTAAGGGACATCACAATAAGTGTCAGGGGCCCAAGACTGTTCAGCAGCCTCCCAATATACATATGGGGGATTATTAATAGACCCCTGGCTGTCTTGAAGAGGGAGCTGGACTACCTGACTAGCTGGGCTGTGGTTTGTTGGTTTGCATGTGGCTGGCAGCAACATACTGGTTGATCAGGCCCTGATCTAATGCGAGGCCTGGTCGTGGATAGGCAGCGGGAGCACTGACCAACGGAACACTCTCCAGGTATTCACCTCTTCTCCTTTTGTATGTACTGTGCCCAGCACTCGTTGGTGTACCCTCTTTCTTTGACTCTCAGGCATTGCTCCTGATTCCACTGAGAGTACCTCCCTTAATCTCTTGTTCAACATCTAATCTAACAGAGTTCCAGGTCGTTCCTAGTGAGTTTCCCCTCTTTCATCTGCCTTATTACCTGGTCCCTCATAGTTACCTTCCTTCTGATGTGGCTGTGCAACAATTTTGGTTCAAATTTGGCTTCTAATGCTATGTCGTTCTCAAACTGCCGGTGAGCCACTCTTCTTACCCACTCATTTTCATTTCTGGCTCTTCTGCTTGTTTTCCTATTCTCCGGCGTTCACTTCTTATATATCTTTCAAGCTCTCGCACTTTCAGCTTTTGCCTCTCTGAAACTCTGGATGAAGCTCATTCTGTCTTCCGGCACCGTATGTGTGTGTGTGTGTGTGTGTGTGTGTGTGTGTGTGTACTCACCTAGTTGAGGTTGCAGGGGTTGAGTCCAAGCTCCTGGCCCCGCCTGTGTGTGTGTGTGTGTATGTGTGTGTGTGTGTGTGTGTGTGTGTGTGTGTGTGTGTGTGTGTACTCGCCTATTTGTACTCACCTATTTGTGGTTGCAGGGGTCGATTCATAGCTCCTGGACCCACCTCTTCACTGGTCACTACTAGGTCCTCTCTCTTCCTGCTCCATGAGCTTCATCAAACCTCGTATTAAAACTATGTATGGTTCCTGCCTCCACTACGTCACTTGCTAGAATAGAACTACTTCCTAACATCCCTATGACTCATCGGAGTCTTCAACTTCCAATTGTGACCCCTTGTTGTTGTGTCCCATCTCAGGAACATCCTGTCTCTGTCCATCTTGTCAATTCCTCGCAGTATTTTATATGTCGTTATCATGTCTCCCCTAGCCCTTCTATCCTCCAGTGCAATTAGGCCGATTTCCCTTAACTTTTCTTCGAAGGACATTCCCTTAGCTCCGGGACTAGTCTTGTTGCAAACCTTTGCACTGTCTCCAATTTCTTGACGTGCTTGACCAGGTGTGGATTCCAAACTGGTGCTGCATACTCCAGTATGAACCTGACGTAGATGGTGTACAGTGTCTTGAACGATTTCTTATGGAGGTGTTGGAATGCTATTCTCAGGTTTGGAGTCTTTGGCCACCTAGCCTATACCCTGTCTGTGGTCTTCTTTGCCCTTCCCCGATCTTCATGACTTTGTATTTGTTGGGGTTAAATTCCAGTAGCCAGTTTCTGGACCAGGCTTGCAGCCTGTCCGGAAACTGTTAGTTACCATTTTGTCCTAGGCACATGCCGATTAGACACTAGACCTGTTGTATATTTGCGTGGTGTGTGTGTGTGTGTGTGTGTCTGGTGTGTCTGGTGTGTGTGTGTGTGTGTGTGTGTGTGTGTGTGTGTGTGTGTGTGTGTGTGTGTGTGTGTGTGTGTGTGTGTGTGTGTGTGTCTGCTCCTGAGCTTTGTCATACCTTGTCTTAAAGCTATGTATGGTTCCTGCCTCCACTACGTCACTTGCTAGGCTATTCCACTTCCTGACCACTCTATGACTGAAGAAATACTTCCTAACATCCCTGTGACTCGTCTGAGTCTTCCAATTGTGACCCCTTGTTTCTGTGTCCCCTCCCTGGAACATCCTGTGTGTGTGTGTGTGTGTGTGTGTGTGTGTGTGTGTGTGTGTGTGTGTGTGTGTGTGTGTGTGTGTGTGTGTGTGTGTGTGAAGCCGTACTGTTACTTGGCGACGATGTGACCTTACAATAGCAAAAATATATGATAAAAGTTACTTGCATGGAAGAACTTACGTCCTTGGCAGCTTGGGCGCATTTTACTAACGTTTGACATTTGTTTTTTTTTTTTGTTTTTTGCATTATGAAGTCAGCGTGATGGTATGCTGAATGACGTCTGTTGTAACGCTAATTAATAACGGAGATGTGTAGAAAACAGAACTGATCTTGTAGATAACAGAACTGGATGCAGATAACAGAAGGCGGTTGTACCGATACCTGAACTTGATCCTCTGGATTACATACCTCGCTTCATAGGCTACGGACTGATCTTATATCTGGTTGATATCGATTCAATAGACAACAGAAGTCAATTCCATAGATAATAGAATTGAATCACTCTTGATAAAAAACATAATTCTATGTATAACCTAAGTCGATCTTATAAATAACAGAACTCGATACAATAAATAAAAAAAATAAGCGTATAGATAATAGAAACCGAGTATATCGATAACATCTAGATCCTATAGACAAGATAACTCGATTCAATATATAATATAAGAGGATCCTCTAGATGACGGAATTCTTTTCTTGGATATCAGAATTCGAGCCTACAGATGATACAATTCAAACCTATAGAAAATTTAACTTGGTCCTATAAAAACCAGAACTCGGTAATATAAGAACATAAGAACATAAGAAAGGAGGAACACTGCAGCAGGCCTGCACATTTCACCCATCAGACAGCACATTTTGCCTGCTGTATCACTGTACATGGAGAATTCCCAGTAGGGAAGTGGAGATATTGCTGGTAACAGCGTAAATCAAACTAAATATTCCAATGGACAGTGCCCATCAGGGGTAGGGAATGTGGGTAGTGTCAGGAGGAATTGTTGAACCTAGCTGCCAGCACTGCCACAGTTAATAATAATAATAATATCTTCATTTCTACAAGTACATGTACAAGGTATACAGTCCTAATTGACATCAATAACACTACTATATAGAAAGCCGCTTGTTATGCAGAGCATTTCGGGCAAATTAGGCCAGTTTTGTCCCAGGATGCGACCCACACCAGTCGACTAACACCCAGGTACCCATTTTACTGATGGGTGAACATAGACAACCGGTGTAAAGAAACGCCCAATGTTTCTACCCTCGCCGGGAATCGAACCTGGACACTCGCCGTGTGAAGCGAGAGCTCTAGCCACCAGGTCACGGGACACCTCTACAGTAGGTAAAATAAATGCTGGTTGAGATTGTTGGGTAGTCCAATTTGTTTCATAAAAGAGAAAATTAAATAAGTTAGTGACTTGCAAGACACAGGACATGTAAGAAGCACCACCTGGCTCAACACACCCGCCTTCCCTACTCTAAACCCTCATGAACCATCATATAAACAAAAAGGAATCCTACAGTCAGAATGGCTCGAAGGAAGGTCTGTGGCTTACGTGGGAAATATCTAGGAAGAGACACAGAGTGTATTGATTGTGGAATATGTGGAAGAACATTTCATGTTTCGTGTACAAAGCTAAACACGGCCATGAGCAATGACGTTAAACGGGAAAGATATTTCTGGATTTTTCCTTAGAGAGGTAGAAAGTATTGAAAATAAAAAAAACTAGATAATATAAGGGAATTCCTGAGGAACTTGTCAGAAATATACAGAGTGGAAAGATAAAGGTAGGGTACAAAGAGCTCAAATAATGGTGGAGATATAATCAGGACAAGAAAGAAACAGAGATAAAGACGCAAGACAGTGAAGAAAACAATGGAGAAAGAGATGACAACAGCAGGAAAACAAGAAACAAAACAACGGGGAGAATTATGCTTAAGGGAAGTTAAACAAGAAAATCCAGATCACTTCTCAGAAAGCGAAAATGAGTCTACCACAGTAAACATAGGCAGTCAGTCAGGACATCTAAATTATGTACATACATGCGCTGGTATCACCTGGGTATCCTTATTTGTAGACATTTCGCCAACCAGTGGCTTTACCAGTACAAGGACATAATGTGAAGAAATATGTACAAAAGATGAGGTAATAAGTCTCTCATCTTTGGAGTTGGTGGAGAGCACCGCAGTCTTGAAGGAACTGAACCAGTCATGGTGTTTGGAGCTTATGTACCGGCGACAGGTGAAGGACGTGCAGAAGACGAAGGCATTGTCACTGGTAGGCGGGATTTCCCAGTGGAAGTAAGTTATACCCAAGGAATTGGCCAGAAGAAAGCAAGAAGTTTGTGTAGATGTCCTCTGGTACCAAGATTACATGATGTTGCTGTGTCTGACAAGTTGTACATAAAAGGTATATAATACATACAAGATGGGGAATTAGACACAATTCCTCATGCGCTGGCATCAACACACCAAAAAAATGTTTAAATATGATAAGGGAGGGGAAGTGTCACTTTTGAAAAGGAATGCACGTACTTCCAGCTAGTGATGTGCGAAGCCTCAATGCTGCTCAGGGAATGCTATTGCCTGAGCTGAAAAATAGCCTCTAAACAGTCCATTAACACCAACCTTCTGAGGAGAATACACCAGTGTTGTAGTCTGAAGACTATCTGAGGAGATTTTCTCCATTTAGCACACTGGCACAATATCTGAGCCTGGCTTACGTACAGTGGCGGACCTACATCTTTGGGGCCCCTGAAGCTTCAACTGTTATGGGGTCCCCTTCGCAACCCCTTCTCACGCAGTAGACCCAAAATTTCAAGCAATGTAGACTAAATGAAAATTAGACACATGTGCAAGGTCTGGGTATCTATATTGTAGACGTTTCGCCATCCAGTGGCGATATCAATACAAATTCATGGACATAATTAGAATAGAGTTGAACTATATAATTTGTATTGATAAAGCCACTGGTTGGCGAAAAGTCTACAATAAAAATGCCCAGATGTTGCACGTGTCTAATTTTCAGCTTATATACTTTTGACAGATGAAGTGGAGCAGTGGTTGGCGGAGTCACCAGCGGTAAAACCCACTAGTGGAAGTAGGTCATGTCTATAGGTTAGGTAAGTATTGAAGAATTCCTTATATCAAGATCCCAAGATATTGCTGTGTCTGACAGAATTTTAATTGGTTTGGAAAACTTACAAGTTGATAAATGAGACTGTGAGGGAAAAGTTCATTAAATAAGAGTGGAAGACTGAATGAGTGGTGGAGGCAGAATGAATGGTAGTCTGTCTGTTCTGAAAGGGGTGTGTGAGCTATTACCTTTACCCACAACCCCCTTTTTCCGCCCGGCGAGAGTTAACAAGACACCCTTGCTGATGGAAGAACGTCACTTGGCTTTCTGCTCGCATCAAGTCTGTAAGTATGGAGTTCCACTCTGGGTTAGTTATATCATGTTAGGGTTTTTACTTAATTTAATCTAGACAAAAGTTCTTCTCTTGTTGGGATTTTAATTTGTTTATCCAGACTTGATTATACTTACGATAGTAACGTAATGTGACTGGTCCACACCATTTCTTTCAAAGGCCTTCAGCCTATCATGCGAGTGACTTCTTGTCCAGTTTGTAATTTCTTTTTGTTTCTTCTCAGCCTTGCTGTACAGTTCGGGCCACCTGACAGAAGAGAGACGAGAAGAGCTGCATGATCTAATCATACATCAGAAACTTGATAATTCTTCATTCTGCTGTTCCTCCGTCTATGGTTTGCGTCTACCCTTCTTCTACGTCATCATTACGAGAACTCTGCTGTTCTCCTGCCTCTGTGCAGGTCAGTGATCTTGCCAAAGTCCTCATTTTGAGAGCTGCTTTTCTCATACCACCAGACCTGAGCTACTATTTCTACAACCTCCTTCGTGTGGGGAACTCTGATTTTACCTATTAATCTGTTGCCGAGCTCTAGTTATCTACCACGGCCGGCAGCCAAACTCTATTAATTATGCTGCTAGCTGTGTACCTTCATAGGTGTTGTTACGTGCTGGAGCCGGACTTCACGTTAGTCACGACCACCTGTGACCACAGAGTGACTCACGAAATTGTAATGACACGATTGCAAACAAACCATGCCACGGGTGGGGATAGAACCCGCTATCAGAGTCTCAAAACTCCAGACCGTCGCGTTAGCCACTGGGCCAGCTAGCCACAATAAGATTCGTCCAACTAGGTATATTTCTACACCATAGGAAGGTTAGCATAGGCACCACTGTGACCACAAATGCAAGTTTTTACAGACGAATCTCCAGCTAGCGTGTCCGTGACGAACTCTAGCTCAAGTCCCCTCAAAGCCGTTAACATGACTCACGAAATCGTAATGACACGATTGCAAACAAACTATACCACGGGTGGGGATAGAACCCGCGATCAGTCTCAAAACTCCAGACCACAGTGTTATAACCGGCTTCTCGTTCCACTCACACGATTCCTGAGCTCCCTGCCATTAACACTGACAAAAGCGGAAGATCATCATTCCGATATCTGTATACATTAGGCTTGCTTCATTTGATGTGTTAATTTAAATTTTCCGTCATTTCCTTCAGTTAGGACGAGTTCATATTTAATTGTTTTTTTTATTTAATGATAGATTTTCTTAGTTAATAACATTTTTTTATGTTATTTTGTTATGCTTTATTTTTCTGTTTTCTTTTCATAAGGAGGAGAGGGTCCTTTCAAATGCTCTTCGAGGGTGTGAAGGTTCCTTGCACCTTCATAGACACTTGTGCAACATTCGGGTATCTTTATTCTGGAATAGTTTCGCCGGCAGTGGCTTCTTCAGTCCAATGCAGAGAAAGGTGGACGATGCGCAGTTTAAGGTAATGAGTCCGTAAGCTTGGAGTCAATGTGGACTGGAGAAGCCAGTGACTGGCGAAACGTTTCCAGACTAAAGATACCCAAATTAACAAATGTGCTTCTGTATGCACACGAAACTAAATGAATATTTACCTGGCTATAAGATGCATCAGCCACTAAATACTGAAGCCTTTCAGAAAAGGTAAACTGAAATGGACTTAACGTGATTTAACGAGAAAAAAATTTCACACCATTTTTACATAAAATTCCCAGATTTGCACCAACATTTGAATTTCATTCTCTAACGTCGTCGGATTGGAAGTCACCTTTTTCCTGAAGGTTAGCAACAGCTACAGTTGCTAGTTGTTACAAGCGTCTGGCATAGTGACCGTGCACTCGCGTTGAAATTTGGAAGCAGACTGGATGAGGCATTCTCGAGTTATGAGAAAAATAGACAAGTTGGAGGAAAAAAACAGTATTTAGGTAACCTCTTAGAGGTTGTTCTGCTGTGATGTATAATAATTGCTCGATTAAAATAATAATGACTTATATAATAATGATAACGCCTTATATAATAATGATAATGCCTTATATAATAACGCCTTATATACTAATAATACCTTACATAATAATGATAATACCTTATTTACAAAATTATAGTGTACTGTTATGTATTTATAAAAATGGTATTATTACTGATATTACACTCAGTTGGTACAACGTCCCTTTGACGTGAAATACTGTTACCTGTGTTTGGTGTCGTACAGTTTGAGTTCGTTGGTGGATCATTCAGGCGAAGGTAAAAGTATTATTAGAATGGTTCCTAATAGAAGACTGTCAGGATGTTCATATTAGTGAGATGAGGTTGAAAATCTTCTCCACTGCAGCGCATGTCAGTGAATCATCTTGTGGTCAAGTTTTGTGAGCCTTGTTAAATCCACTGTCCACTGAATGTATCAGTAAGATGATCTCGAACTGTGTGTGCAGGTAAAGCTACTTTTTTTGCCCATTCTTGATCATTAGACAAAGTGACTGTGTCCCTCCCCTGAATCTTGTACAAAAGGACTTTCAGACCTTGAACCTCAAGCAAAGGGACTTTGTCTTCCTGAATCTTGTATAAAAGGACTTCCAGCCCTTGAACCTCAAGCAAAGGGACTTTGTCTTCCTGAATCTTGTACAAAAGGACCTTCAGCTCTTGAACCTCAAGCAAAAAGACTTTGTCTTCCTGAATCTTGTATAAAAGGACTTTCAGCCCTTGAACCTCAAGCAAAGGGAATTTGTGCCCACCTTGATCCTCATACACTGGGACTTTATCCCCTTTCAGAACCTCATGTAAAACAATTCGTACCCTCCCTGAACCTCGTGCAAAGGTACTGTGACCTTGTCATACATGTAGTCCTTTACCAGCCTCATGTTACGCACATTACTTTTGGCTTGTCTAAAACAAAATACCTATAATTCTTACGTAAAAATATTAAAATGAAGTTGAATTTCTAATTATACACCAACAATATTAATTGTTTATGTGAGGATGAGAAGGTAGACTAACGTAAACAAAAGGCAAAAGTAAAGTGAGGCCAAACGAAGCTGCTCATTCAAGACTTGACTCCGGCCGAGTAATGTTAGTCAAGCATTTATATGCAATATTATTTAACCTATTTTAAATATACGTTTGATATTGCTTTTAAATTACGTATGTTACTTTAAACTTGCCTACTGCATCATTTTAAGTGTATACACTGACTTACTTTAAATATACTTATGGTATTACCTTAATTGTATTAATTTTTGCTGCGTGTTTTACGTATTAATGATATGTAAAGCAAAAGGATACCAATCTCATTTGGTATATTCAGTGCTCTGGTTTATGTATATATATATATGTATATATATATATATATATATATATAAATATATATATACATATATATATATATATATATATATATATATATATAAATATATATATACAAAGAACTTCCACGGCTCACATAAGTACGACAAAGCACCTAAATTAATGGGAACGGTTGAAATCCCTTGATTTGTATTCCCTGGAGCGCAGGAGAGATATATGCATAATAATATACACTTGGAAAATCCTAGAGGGATTAGTACCAAACTTGCAAACGAGAAACACTCCCTTTAAATGCAAAAGACTCGGTAGGAGATGCAATATATATATATACCCGAACTTCCACGGCTCACATAAGTACGACAAAGCACCTAAATTACTGGGAACCCCCATAATAATATACACTTGGAAAATCCTAATGTAAAAGCAGGGGCGTCACGAGGACAATGAGAGACCACACAATAAGTGTCAGGGGCCCAAGGCTGTTCAACTGCCCCCCGACATACATAAGAGGGATTACGAATAGACCCCTGGCTATCTTTAAGAAGGCGCTGGACAGATACCTAAAGTCAGTACCTGACCAGCCGTTAGTTTGCGTGCGGCCAGCAGTAACAGTCTGGTTGATCAGACCTTGATCCGCCACGAGGTCTGGTCTCAGACTAGGCCGCGAGGGCGTTGACCCCCGAAACCCTCTCCAGGTATACTCCAATATATATATATATATATATATATATTCAATGGACTGTAGATGAATGGTTCAGAGAACCGACAAGTTGATAAATTAGACACATGTGCAACATTTAGACTGATCACATCGACTCAAGACTGAGGGACTGATTACCTCAAACTACTCCTGTTCTTCACCATTCTCCTTTGTATGGACTGATGAAGCCACTGTGTGGCGAAACGTTTCCTCATTAAAGATACCCAAATGTTGCACATGCGTCTATTTTTTTTTTTCACTGGACTGAAACCGTTTGACTCTAATTTTAAAACAATTAAATAATTGTTTGTGCTTGAGTGGACAATATTTGCATAAGTTTTTTCTGAATCATGACTGGCATGCCCTTTGATCATTCGTTGCGATGCTTGACTGAATATATTTAGCTCTCCTAAACAGGTTTCATAGTCTCCCTCTTATTCTTGCAGTCATGGAAATAAATGGTATAAAATACCGACACAATGGCAATATAAACACAAATGCAGTATAATGTGATCCTTTATGCATGTCCCTGATTGCCATAAAACTTTTTTCATTTGCAAAATAACATCCAACAATATTGATAATGGTATAAAATACCGACAGGTTGTTAGGTAAGACACATTATACTGCATTTGTGTTTATATTGCCGTTCTTGCAGTCATCTTTGTGGCTCGGAGTTGGACTCCCTCCAGCTTATGGTGAAAATGGTATATAAAATACCGACAATTTGAAGATCAAGAGACATGTGCAACAGCTGGGTAGTTTACTGATATCCTTCCTTAAATATGATGACCTAAATTGTACTGTGTTAATGGAAAAATGATTATAATTGTGGCTAAAGCTCCCGCTTCACACACGGAGGGCCCGGGTTCGATTCCCGGCGGGTGGAAACATTTCGACACGTTTCCTTACACCTGTTGTCCTGTTCACCTAGCAGCAAATAGGTACCTGGGTGTTAGTCGACTGGTGTGGGTCGCATCCTGGGGGACAAGATTAAGGACCCCAATGGAAATAAGTTAGACAGTCCTCGATGACGCACTGACTTTCTTGGGTTATCCTGGGTGGCTAACCCTCCGGGGTTAAAAATCCGAACGAAATCTTATCTTATCTTATCTTAAGCAAGTGGATGGCCTCGGTCAGATGACCAAAAGTTCCACTGGCGTGTCCAGAAACACTTGTCCCATTTTATGAGAAATCTTACCTAACCTAACCTAACCTGCACACAGTATTCCAGAACAGGAAGGACCAACGACTTGCACAGAGTGAGAAGGATATTCTCGTATCGACAGTCGTGTTATCTGTCAAAAGATATGAAGACTCTCATAACTACATTTCGGTCACTTTACACTGCCTTCTCGGTGTTCTAATTTGTCATTATTGCTCTCAAGTTGGTAAGTAAGACACAAGTGCAACAGTTTGTTATCTTTCGCCTACACAGTAGGTTTCTTCAGTCGAGTACAGAAAAGTTGGTAGGAGGAATAGTTATATAAAGATGATGTAATCAGTCCATCATTCTTAAAGATATAGTGTTGAGGTGGTGAGTTCCATAGTCTGAAACATTGTTCCAGACTATGGAACAAATACTCTTCTCAAGGCTGAGGGACTGACTACCTCAAAACTACGTCTTCAGGGGTGATGGACTGATTACATCATCTTCACACTTCTACTGAATCTACCAACTTTTCTGTAGTCGACTGAAGAAGACTACTGTGTAAGAGTATTGTGTACATAAGAACATAAGAACATAAGAAAGGAGGAACGCTGCAGGAGGCCTGCTGGCCCATACTAGGCAGGTCCTTTACAATTCATCCCACTAACAAAACATTTGCCCAACCCAATTTTCAATGCCACCCAAGAAATAAGCTCTGATGTGAAAGTCCCACTCAAATCCAACCCCTCCAACTCATGTACTTATCCAACCTAGATTTGAAACTACCCAAAGTCCCAGCCTCAATAACCCAAATATTTTAATATTCCCTCCCAAGTTAAGTTCACTTGGTATGAAACGAACATGTTTACCCTGATATTTATTAGTCAAATTTGCTAAGTTATATATGTTGGTTTGCAATGTTTGACTCTTAAGTGATGCCAGAAGTCTGATCTCAAGTTTTGTAACATAGTTGTATTTGGATACTGTGCAACAAAATCCTTTATCGTTATCAATTATGTTTATTGAGAACAGAACCGGATCGTAAACTGGTCCCTAAGGTACGTCCAGCCAGCCACTCTGATCCATCTCTTGCTCGTGTCCTCGTAATTAATTTTCAAACCTTCTTAGTACACGTCAGATTATTACGTGTGTTTTCACCCTTGTAAGAAGTCTCGTATGGGAAGTCATATTAAATTCTTTCCAAGATAGAGGTAAGCTATATTTCGTTTACCACTTGGCAAATATATATATATATATATATATATATATATATATATATATATATATATATATATATATATATATATATATATATATATACAAACTAATTCTTTGGAAGGCATGTTATATATTCTTTAATTAAAACTATCTAAATATTTTACTAAATATGAATTATTGTTTCTACGAATTTATTAAGTGTTGAAGTTAAGCTAATTGGTTGATAATTATATAATTAATATACTATCTATTTCCATCACTATTTGTGACAAATACAAATTTCAACACAGGAAAAAAAAACTATTGTTATTGAACTGGAAAGTTTCTCCTTCCAAGGATACTCTGTCTGGTACACCAACAGTTCGTAAGATCCAAGGATACTCTGTCTGGTACACCAACAGTTCGTAAGATACAACTGATTTATTCTCTTCTGTAATTTCGTCCTAACCACGTGTTTATAAATCGGGAAAGGTATTCAACCTTGTTAAGCAACGGATTTAGTACAATAATATTTTTATTATTTTAGAAATTACTTACTGCATGAGGCTGTCATCTGCTGAGGACGCGGTTAACCTCCAAGAAAATATAAACAAAGTCTTCCAGTGGGCAACGGTAAACAATATGATGTTCAATGATGACAAATTCCAACTACTCCGTTATGGAAAACTGGAGGAGATAATAATTAGAACTGAGTATACTACAAACTCTGATCATACAATAGAACGAAAAAATAATGTGAGGGAACTGGGAGTGGTAATGTCTGAGGATCTCACTTTTAAGGATCACAACAGTGCGACGATCGCAAGTGCAAAGCAAATGATAGGATGGATAATGAGAGCATTCAAAACAAGAGATGCCAAGCCAGTGATGATCCTTTTCAAATCACTTATTCTCTCTAGGCTGGAATACTGCTGTGCATTAATGTCTCCGTTCAAAGCAGGTGAAACTGCAGATCTAGAGAGTGTACACAGAACCTCTACTTCACATGTAAGTTCTATCAAACACCTCAGCTACTGGGAACGCCTGGAAACACTTGACTTGTACTCGCTGGAACGCAGGGGAGAGAGATATATCATAATCTACACTTGGGAAATCTTAGAAGGAATAGTCCTGAATCTGCGCACAGAAATTACTCCCTACGAAAGTAAAAGACTGGGCAGACGGAGCAAAATGCCCCCAGTGAAAAGTAGGAGCGCCATTGGTACACTGAATGAAAATACCATAAGTGTCCGGGGCCCAAGACTGTTCAACAGCCTCCCACCAAGCATAAGGGGAATTACTAATAGGCCCTTGGCTGCCTTCAAGAAGGAGCTGGACAGATAGTTAAAGTCGGTATCGGATCAGCCGGGCTGTGGTTCGTACGTTGGACTACGTGTGACCAGCAGTAACAGCCTGGTTGATCAGGCCCTGATCCACCGGGAGGCCTGGCAGTGGACCGGGCCGCGGGGGCGTTGATCCCCGGAATACCCTCCAGGTAGACTCCAGGCAGGTGGAGCTGCCAGCTCTCCCACAGGTGTGTGGCTGGCGAGGTGGGAATTGTCTCATCTGAAACATGCCGTGTGTAGACGTGAACGTGTGATTAATATAGGTATGAGCCACACTAGATTATTCTCCCCTACGACCACTAAGGAGGAGAGAGTTATAACTTTCTCCCTCACTGAGAGTCTTAGAAGGAGGAGACATATTCTAAGATGGGGCGCCTCATGACATTCATGCAGAACGTGAATAAAAAAAATTCGGAACAATGCGGCGGCAGTATTGGCATTGCCTTTGTTCTGTATTCTTAACTAACCTCTGTGAAGTGTGGTAGGCCATGCATGATGGTAATTATTTGCACAATAACGTCTGGTTAGGTCCACGTTATTATGCTCGGGTATGCGAGGCATAATTATCTCGTACCAATATCCGGAGGATGGTTATTAAATAGTTATCCAAGGTGTTTTCTGTTCTGTACCAACATATTATTTTAATATCCGGAAGATAATGAAAACTGTTTCGTTCGATCTGCTGTGACTTCGGTCAGGTGTTGTCAGTCACACTTTGACTGGAACGTTGTTAATTTGGTTTCTTTATTGGAAGTCTTATTCTTATGGAATCGTAATGACACGATTGCAAACAAACCATACCACGGGCGGGATTTGAACCCGCGATCAGAGAGTCTCAAAACTCCAGACCGTCGCGTTAGCCACTGGACCAGCTAGCCACAATAAACCTAGTTGGACGAATCTTATTGTGGCTAGCTGGTCCAGTGGCTAACGCGACGGTCTGGAGTTTTGAGACTCTCTGACCGCGGGTTCAAATCCCTCCCGTGGTATGGTTTATTCTTATGGATACCGACTTGGCTTGGTACCCAATAAAGTGGCAGTTCAGGTATCTCTCTTACTGTATGTTTTGTTATTTAACTGGGCAATTTTTTCAATTTTTTTTTGCTACATTAGCACCCTACATGCGGCCTATAAAAATATAATTGGGATTCTAGCTTCCACATTGACACTGGACGTCCTTTATGCATGATCCACTACTGATCATGTCTTATATCAAGAATCCCTTTCTTCCTCAAGGGTGGCTGGTGCCTTGATGCTGCTGAGGGCCTCTTGATGCTGCTAAGGGCCTCTTGATAAAAAGAATTGATCTTTTTCCTTTGCCTTAATAATAATAATAATAATAATAATAATAATAATAATAATAATGCTACTACTAATAGTAATATCTTAATTTCTGCAAGTACATATACAAGGTATACAGACCATAGCTGACATCAGTGACATACTACAATGTAGAAAGCTGCTCGTTATGTTGAGTATTTCCCGCAAATTAGGTCAGTTTTGTCCCAGGATGCGACCCACACCAGTCCACTAACACCCAGGTACCCATTTTGAACTGATGGGTGAACAGGGACAGCAGGTGTTTTAAGGAAACACGTCTTAATTTTTCCACCCATACCGGGGATCGAACCACGGATCTCAATATGTGAGCTGAGTGCGCTAACAGTCAAGCTACGGGACGCCACAGGAGACTGAAACTTATGACGATGTTTCGGTCCAACCAATTAACTAGTCACACAGAGAAGCGGGAAGGGAAGGAAGTGAGCCGGAATATATATGAAAACGGAACAGGGATATATTCTGGCTCCCTTCCCTCGTTACCCCTACAGGTTTAGCTCCTCGCTCACCCACTCCCACGCCTACGATTGGTGGCAAAACGGTAAGCTACCCCTTTGAATTCAGCTATGTAGTTACGCCGTACAGTTACACTACACAAATGCGCCTGTAACTGTACTGAAACTATGTACTGTGCCAAAACAAAAGCATTCACATTGCTAAACTCACAAACTAAGAACATAAGAACATAAGAACGAAGGAACACTGCAGAAGGCCTACTGGCCCATGCGAGGCAGGTCCAAGTCTCCTACCGGCTTAAGCCAATGCACCCAACCTAGTCAGGTCAGGTCACATTGACTTAAGGGAGGAACACGGCAACCGACCTGGTAGCACAAGCTATCAGGTCTAACTCACACCCACCCACATCTACTCATGTATTTATCCAACCTATTTTTAAAGCTACACAACGTTCTGGCCTCTATAACGGTACTTGGGAGTTTGTTCCACTCATCCACAACTCTATTACCAAACCAGTACTTTCCTATATCCTTCCTGAATCTGAATTTTTCCAACTTAAAACTTAGCCATAATACCAACTTACCTCATAATTTGTAATATTTTAAAATTAAGAATTAATCTAAATCAGCCCGAAATGCCTAGCCATGCTAGGTGTTCTAATGGTACACTCTATAATTATTATTTTACTACATGTAAACCACACAATAACCAAATTCTGTAAACTCAGCATTGTAATCCTAATAGAGAATAAACTTTGAATTTCTGGTCCTTCCCTGCTACTCTGGTCTATGGCACAAACAACAGGCTGTTTGTCATGCCCCGATATAGGACCAACATACCACATAATGGGTCACAAACGCCTGTCAGATGATTTCACATAATGAAATCGGCCAGAAAAACGATACACTTTTATTCCTCTGAAGAAAGGTTCAGTGTGAGGCCGATATACACAAATATCTCTAATTTAAGTTGTTCTTAATTAAAATATTACGATGTGCCAAACCACTGAATACTTTATGTTGACTCATTCATAGCTAAATGTGTAGGTAATAAATAGTTCAAGACACAGTTGTCACGCTCTCCAGACCAATTATGCATTGGTCTCACATAAGAACATAAGAACATAAGAAAGGAGGAACACTGCAGCAGGCCTGTTGGCCTATACTAGGCAAGTCCTTTGCCATTCAACCAACTAACAAAACGTTTGCCCAACCCAATTTTCAATGCCACCCAAGAAATAAGCTCTGATAACTCCATCCACTCATATGCAAGTCCCACTCAAATCCAACCCCTCTATTTCCAAGCTGAGCGTCTTTCAGTAACTTCTTCAGCAAGACAAGTGTGAGTCATTACTGCGCATCTTTTGTTGGTCAGTGTATGAGAGCATCACTGACTGTATCTCTTTTCTAGACGCCATATTTGGCGTTCAGATATAAACCCGCTAGTGAGCATCCTTGAGCGTATCTGAACACATCTGATTGTTACTTCCCTTGTGTCCCACTGCGAGATTCATCGATCATATCTAAAACATCTGACGGCTGCGTCACCTGACCACACACAAGTCTGTCACTTTCTCGTACTGTTACTTACTACATCTGGCTATGTCAGGCGCACGTAAAACAGGCTCATGTTTACTAATAATAATTAAAAACATATAATCTTGATCACAGTTAACGACGCTGTTACGACAGTGTTTTGCTTTAATCTTTTTTAATAACTGAAGACTTCGTGAGCTGACTTCTCATCAGCACTAGACTGTTGTCGGGTCTATAATCCAACCAGTTATGCTGCAGATGTCTATTAGGTGGGCATTGTGTATGAGTCGAGTATATATTAATTATGTGAAATATAAGTTTCAATTATCTATCAGTTTTTTTTAATATGGTGATGTGGATAGACAGTAGGAGACAATTAGTTGAATACATACGTTACTAAAGATATATACGAGCAAGATATGGCCATGCTGGTGCTACCATCATGATGGTACCACTAGTGATGGTCTGATGATGTCAGTGGTGTGATGGAACCACTAGCGTGATGGTCTGATGATGTCAGTGGTGTGATGGAACCACTAGCGTGATGGTCTGATGATGTCAGTGGTGTGATGGAACCACTAGCGTGATGGTCTGATGATGTCAGTGGTGTGATGGAACCACTAGCGTGATGGTCTGATGATGTCAGTGGTGTGATGGTACCACTAGTGATGGTCTGATGATGTCAGTGGTGTGATGGTACCACTAGTGATGGTCTGATGATGTCAGTGGTGTGATGGAACCACTAGCGTGATGGTCTGATGATGTCAGTGGTGTGATGGTACCACTAGCGTGATGGTCTGATGATGTCAGTGGTGTGATGGAACCACTAGCGTGGTGGTCTGATGATGTCAGTGGTGTGATGGTACCACTAGCGTGATGGTCTGATGATGTCACTGGTGTGATGGTACCACTAGCGTGATGGTCTGATGATGTCACTGGTGTGATGGAACCACTAGCGTGATGGTCTGATGATGTCAGTGGTGTGATGGAACCACTAGCGTGATGGTCTGATGATGTCAGTGGTGTGATGGTACCACTAGCGTGATGGTCTGATGATGTCAGTGGTGTGATGGAACCACTAGCGTGATGGTCTGATGATGTCAGTGGTGTGATGGAACCACTAGCGTGATGGTCTGATGATGTCACTGGTGTGATGGAACCACTAGCGTGATGGTCTGATGATGTCACTGGTGTGATGGAACCACTAGCGTGATGGTCTGATGATGTCAGTGGTGTGATGGAACCACTAGCGTGATGGTCTGATGATGTCACTGGTGTGATGGTACCACTAGCGTGATGGTCTGATGATGTCAGTGGTGTGATGGAACCACTAGCGTGATGGTCTGATGATGTCAGTGGTGTGATGGAACCACTAGCGTGATGGTCTGATGATGTCAGTGGTGTGATGGAACCACTAGCGTGATGGTCTGATGATGTCAGTGGTGTGATGGAACCACTAGCGTGATGGTCTGATGATGTCAGTGGTGTGATGGAACCACTAGCGTGATGGTCTGATGATGTCAGTGGTGTGATGGAACCACTAGCGTGATGGTCTGATGATGTCACTGGTGTGATGGAACCACTAGCGTGATGGTCTGATGATGTCAGTGGTGTGATGGAACCACTAGCGTGATGGTCTGATGATGTCACTGGTGTGATGGAACCACTAGCGTGATGGTCTGATGATGTCACTGGTGTGATGGAACCACTAGCGTGATGGTCTGATGATGTCACTGGTGTGATGGAACCACTAGCGTGATGGTCTGATGATGTCACTGGTGTGATGGAACCACTAGCGTGATGGTCTGATGATGTCACTGGTGTGATGGAACCACTAGCGTGATGGTCTGATGATGTCAGTGGTGTGATGGTACCACTAGCGTGATGGTCTGATGATGTCAGTGGTGTGATGGAACCACTAGCGTGATGGTCTGATGATGTCAGTGGTGTGATGGAACCACTAGCGTGATGGTCTGATGATGTCAGTGGTGTGATGGAACCACTAGCGTGATGGTCTGATGATGTCAGTGGTGTGATGGAACCACTAGCGTGATGGTCTGATGATGTCAGTGGTGTGATGGAACCACTAGCGTGATGGTCTGATGATGTCAGTGGTGTGATGGAACCACTAGCGTGATGGTCTGATGATGTCAGTGGTGTGATGGAACCACTAGCGTGATGGTCTGATGATGTCAGTGGTGTGATGGAACCACTAGCGTGATGGTCTGATGATGTCAGTGGTGTGATGGAACCACTAGTGGTGTGATGGAACCACTAGCGTGATGGTCTGATGATGTCAGTGGTGTGATGGAACCAATAGCGTGATGGTCTGATGTCAGTGGTGTGAGGGTACCACGAGTGATGGTCTGATGATGTCAGTGGTGTGATGGTACCACTAGTGATGGTCTGATGATGTCAGTGGTGTGATGGTACCACTAGTGATGGTCTGATGATGTCAGTGGTGTGATGGTACCACTAGTGATGGTCTGATGATGTCAGTGGTGTGATGGTACCACTAGTGATGGTCTGATGATGTCAGTGGTGTGATGGAACCACTAGCGTGATGGTCTGATGATGTCAGTGGTGTGATGGAACCACTAGCGTGATGGTCTGATGATGTCAGTGGTGTGATGGAACCACTAGCGTGATGGTCTGATGATGTCAGTGGTGTGATGGAACCACTAGCGTGATGGTCTGATGATGTCAGTGGTGTGATGGAACCACTAGCGTGATGGTCTGATGATGTCAGTGGTGTGATGGAACCACTAGCGTGATGGTCTGATGATGTCAGTGGTGTGATGGAACCACTAGTGATGGCCTGATGATGTCAGTGGTGTGATGGAACCACTAGCGTGATGGTCTGATGATGTCAGTGGTGTGATGGAACCACTAGCGTGATGGTCTGATGATGTCAGTGGTGTGATGAAACCACTAGCGTGATGGTCTGATGATGTCAGTGGTGTGATGGAACCACTAGCGTGATGGTCTGATGATGTCAGTGGTGTGATGGAACCACTAGCGTGATGGTCTGATGATGTCAGTGGTGTGATGGAACCACTAGCGTGATGGTCTGATGATGTCAGTGGTGTGATGGTACCACTAGTGATGGTCTGATGATGTCAGTGGTGTGATGGAACCACTAGCGTGATGGTCTGATGATGTCAGTGGTGTGATGGTACCACTAGTGATGGTCTGATGATGTCAGTGGTGTGATGGTACCACTAGTGATGGTCTGATGATGTCAGTGGTGTGATGGTACCACTAGTGATGGTCTGATGATGTCAGTGGTGTGATGGTACCACTAGTGATGGTCTGATGATGTCAGTGGTGTGATGGAACCACTAGCGTGATGGTCTGATGATGTCAGTGGTGTGATGGAACCACTAGCGTGATGGTCTGATGATGTCAGTGGTGTGATGGAACCACTAGCGTGATGGTCTGATGATGTCAGTGGTGTGATGGAACCACTAGCGTGATGGTCTGATGATGTCAGTGGTGTGATGGAACCACTAGCGTGATGGTCTGATGATGTCAGTGGTGTGATGGAACCACTAGCGTGATGGTCTGATGATGTCAGTGGTGTGATGGAACCACTAGCGTGATGGTCTGATGATGTCAGTGGTGTGATGGAACCACTAGCGTGATGGTCTGATGATGTCAGTGGTGTGATGGAACCACTAGCGTGATGGTCTGATGATGTCAGTGGTGTGATGGAACCACTAGCGTGATGGTCTGATGATGTCAGTGGTGTGATGGAACCACTAGCGTGATGGTCTGATGATGTCAGTGGTGTGATGGAACCACTAGCGTGATGGTCTGATGATGTCAGTGGTGTGATGGAACCACTATCGTGATGGTCTGATGATGTCAGTGGTGTGATGGAACCACTAGCGTGATGGTCTGATGATGTCACTGGTGTGATGGAACCACTAGCGTGATGGTCTGATGATGTCAGTGGTGTGATGGAACCACTAGCGTGATGGTCTGATGATGTCAGTGGTGTGATGGAACCACTAGCGTGATGGTCTGATGATGTCAGTGGTGTGATGGAACCACTAGTGATGGCCTGATGATGTCAGTGGTGTGATGGAACCACTAGCGTGATGGTCTGATGATGTCAGTGGTGTGATGGAACCACTAGCGTGATGGTCTGATGATGTCAGTGGTGTGATGAAACCACTAGCGTGATGGTCTGATGATGTCAGTGGTGTGATGAAACCACTAGTGTGATGGTCTGATGATGTCAGTGGTGTGATGGAACCACTAGCGTGATGGTCTGATGATGTCAGTGGTGTGATGGAACCACTAGCGTGATGGTCTGATGATGTCAGTGGTGTGATGGAACCACTAGCGTGTTGGTCTGATGATGTCAGTGGTGTGATGGAACCACTAGTGATGGCCTGATGATGTCAGTGGTGTGATGGAACTACTAGTGATGGCCTGATGATGTCAGTGGTGTGATGGAACCACTAGCGTGATGGTCTGATGATGTCAGTGGTGTGATGGAACCACTAGTGATGGCCTGATGATGTCAGTGGTGTGATGGAACTACTAGTGATGGCCTGATGATGTCAGTGGTGTGATGGAACCACTAGCGTGATGTTAAAACTATTATGATGGTACTACTAGCATTCATCTATTTGCACTCCTTATTTCTGGTTGCAGGGGTCGAGGCAGTGCATCCAGCCCCGCCTCACCTCTGGTCGCAGGTGAGTTCACTCACTGTCTGGGCTGTGTGACCTCTTATCATACTTATTCTTAAAACTATGTATGAATCGTGCCTCTTCCACCTCATTGTCGAGGCCGTTCCACTTCCTGACCACTCTGAAGCTAAAAAAGTATTTTCTAACATTCCTGTGACTTATCTGTGTTTTTAATTTCCAACTGTGCCCTCGTGTACCTGAGGTCCGCCTCTCACACAGATTCGCCCTTCCAATTTGTCAGTGTTTTTTTGTTATGTGATTTGTAGATAAGTGGTTTAAAGAACCGATAAGTTGATAAATTAGAAACATATGCAACACTTGGGTATATTTAATGGGGAAACGTTTCGCCACACAGTGGCATCATCAGTCCAATTAGAGGAGAATGGTGAAGAACTGGAGTAGGTTGAGGTAATCAGTCGTATTCATGTTCCTACTAGTCTTTCTGTCAATGACGTCCGATTTAGTTACTCTTGTCTCTGTTCATAACTCATATCCCTCAGCTCTGGGACTAGTCTCGTTGCCACTCTTTGCACTTTTATCCAGCCTCTTTATATGCAGTATCAGATGTGGGTTCCTTACTGTCGCTGAGTACTCCAAGACGGGCCTGACGTAAGTCTTGCATATGCTAGTAATTGGCTCGTTATTAAGGTTTCTGAAAGCCACCCTTAAATGTGTCAGTCTCGCATTTGCTGCGATTATCATTCAGTTAATGTGTACCTCTGGTGAAATGCTTGGAACTATGCTCACCCCGAGGTCCTTCTCTTTCAGGAAACTATGCAGCCTTTGTTCCCCAAGCTAGTACTCTGTTTCCAGTTTTCTTTACCATTCATCGATTCTCATAACTGTTGGGTTAAATTCTAATAGCCACTTGTCGGCAGCTTATTCAGATACATCTTTTAGTCTTTTCTGGTATGTTCCTTTTCGTGTTTTATTCATTAGTTTCACATCATTAGTGAACAGGAAAGCTAACTATTTCTTCTGTTATATCATTTACATTCAATAGAAATAGTACTGTTCAAGTACCGACTCTTGAGAAACCAAACTTACCCATTCCGACATCTCTTCCCAGGAGAATAACTTGTTGTTTCCTTCATGTTAAGTTTTCTTTGAGGGGACTTGAGCTAGAGTTCGTCACGGCCATGCTGGCGGGAGATTCGTCTGAAAAAACTTGCATTTGTGGTCACAGTGGTGGCCTATGCTAACTTTCCTATGGTTGGTTGAATCTTATTGTAGCCAGCTGGCCCAGTGGCTAGCGCATTGGTATGGAGTTTTACGACTCTCTGGTCGCGGGTTCAAGCCCCGCCCGTGGTATGGTTTCTTTGATCTGCTGTAGTGCTTTGCCTGCTTTCCTGCCTGATTTTCTAGCCTCTGTCCCAGTCTCTTATGAGTTACTGTATCTAATGTTTTCTTATGATCCAAAAAATATACAGTCCACCCATCTCTTTCTCTCTCTCCCGCCTAACTTTATCTACCTTGTCATGGAACTCTGGCAGACTTGTGAGGCAGGATTCATCATCTCTAAACCGTGCTGGTTGTTATTTATGAATCATTTGGGTCTACAAGGAGGTTGTTCCGGGGGTCAAAGCCTCCACGACCAGCCAGCGGCTTTCTCAATCCGATACAAAGAATGTAGAATACACAATGGTAGAATGGTCGAAGATGAGGAGTTTGTGTAGACAGCCTGTACTGTCTGCACAGACTGCCTATGCTGTCTGCCAGCTTAGTTCATATTTTGCAGCACTCAGGTGCTGCCCTCTGGGCCAGCCCAAAGTCAGTGGGATGCTGGGCCCACACGCTCTCACTCACTCAGCGGCCTAGCAGCAAGTCAAGAAGGCCTACTAGCTCTCTCCCTCCTGGACATGGCCCTACCGGGCCATGGGCACACAACACACAAGCCTGCGTACCCACCACGACATTTGCAAAGTAAGAAGAACCTTCCGCAGCCCTATCATTTGACACCACGCCACTTCCTCACCAAATAATTCTTTTTAACATTGGTAGCAGCGGTGGTCGCAGCAGTTGTGTTTGCCCGGAGAGAGGAAGGAAGAGGTATGAAGTCATCTTCACTTCATCACCCTACACTAGTAACATCAGTCTCTCAACGAGTTATCCTGATGTCATGTCTGCACATTTCAGCATCCAGACACAGGTACAAGCAGGATCACTTGATTGTTCTGCTGTTGTTGTTCAGCTCAGCACAGCTATTTCAGCAAGCCACAGGTGAGTTTTGTGGTGATTTCTGCATCTAGAGTGAGTTTCTCCACGTGTTTGTGGAGAGAAGAGGAGGAAGTGGCCGTTCCTTGCCTCGCTCACACTCGCCCTGCTGTATACTCACACCTCACCAGCCTACCATACACCATTATGTGTTCACTCCCTCTGCTGTGTTTCTGCTGTTTTCCATGTGAATTCATTGCCAGAGCTGTGTATCCGAGTGCCCGAGGCCACTCGAAGCTTTGTGGATCAGCATGCCACGTAGATCATTAAGCCCCGTGGAACAGCAAACCATGTAAATCAGCAAGCCACGTGGATCAGCAAGCCATGTGGATCAGCAAGCCATGCGGATCAGCATGCCACGTAGATCACGACACTATGTGGGGCGTAGACGAAGCCACGTGGACCTACGAGCCATGTGAGTTGCCAGATGTCCCAAGCCTCATGCTGTGGTCTGCTGCCCGCATCACATTGGCATCACTGATGTTGCTGCCCGACTTCATGACGTCACGATGTCTGCCTGACATCACCTCGAGATGTCTGCTGACGTCACAGTGCTGCTGACGTCACATCGTGACATCATGCCTGACATCACATGATGTCACATCGAGTGTTTCAGTAATTATGTCAGTATTGTCGAGAAGATTGAGAGAAGATATATGTCGTGTGTTAATTAATTCCTCTCAGTGTTCTCACATGTTAGTGTATAGCTTAGTGTCAATTTTGTGCACAGAAAAGCATTTGCTAGTTAAGCCATGTTGTACCGTGGGTGTGTGTAAAGTTTTCCATGAGTCCAGTGTGGTCTGCAGCCAGACCCCTGAGTAGCGCCACTGTGTTAGTCACCCGGTGTGACCAGCGCGTTTGACAGCTGATATTACTCAGCCCTGAGTGACCGAGCTCTTTTGTACAGAAAGCTCTTATTGTTCGCCGCTCGTGATGTTCTGCAGAATCGTACCTGCTATGATTCCCATCGAGATTTGTTTCACTTCACCTCCAGACCTTCAGAGTGCAGTTATATGTAGAGAAACAAGTCTAGGGACACTTAGACTAACCTCTGCTATAATTCCAACTGCCGAGTGAATGACATTCGTCAAGCTGCAGTTAGCCCTGTCGGCAGGCGCTGTGTCAGCTTCGTGTCACAAGCTTCAGTGAGCAGCCTGCACAAAGAAGATGTCGCTTTGCTAGCTCGCTCACTGCAGTCTGGTGTATGATGTTATGGCTCCCAGATGTTCACCCAGTTGTCTCTGCCACGACTCTCTCCACGACTCACTCCACGCTCGCCGGCAGTGACAGCCCAGCGACAGTACCAGTCGAGAAGTGTCCTCATTGAGTCCCTTGCCAGAAGTCCTGCCCAGTTGCCGAGTTTTGTCGACGCCTCACTCGAGGGCACCATCATGTCATGCCCCAGGTTGAGTGAAAACCAGCAGAGACTCCTACAATGACTGCTTCACCTTTCTAGAGGAGACCATAACCTGTTACGTCACAGCTCAGCCACAGCGATGTCTCCTGTGTTGCAGTATCTGCCCAGACGCAGGAAGGCATGCAGTGATGCCCCTCGACGCTCACTGCCTATGACCACGATGTTTAGCACACCCCACTTGTTTTTTTCTTCCCTCCCTGTAGGAATTTTTTTTTTCCATGTCCATATGTATATACATGTTTTTTATTTTGTGTTCTGTGCCCTGTTCCTACGAGAGAGAGACCGAGTTTTTTTTACCACCAGTATTGTCACGTCAGGACGACACGAGGTAGGTGGCCGAGTGTATGTAGACAGCCTGTACTGTCTGCACAGACAGCCTATGCTGTCTGCCAGCTTATTTTATATTTTGCGGCACTTAGGTTGCTGCCCTCTGGGCCAGTCCAAAGTCAGTGGGACCCTGGGCCCACATGCTGTCACTCACTCAGCGGCCTAGCAGCAAGTCAAGAAGGCCTACTAGCTCTCTCCCTCTCCCTCTCTCCCTCGTGTGTTGTGTGGCCATGGCCCTACCGGGCCATGGGCACACAGCACACAAGCCTCTGTACCCACCCCTACATTACAAATAAAGTAAAGAAGCCTCCGAAGACGTATCACTCACCCGCTCCGCTTTCAGCCTACCAAATAGTTCTTTCTAACATTTGAGGTAATCAGTCCCTCAACCTTGAGTCGATGTGCTCGGTCCATCAGTCTTGATAAACGTACAGCATATGCGCGGGGAAGTGGCTTATATACTACAGACGAAATGCGAAGCAGTTGGAGGCAGAGTCACCGGTGGAAAATTCCACCGGCTGAGGGACTGGGTACCTCAAACTCACTCTCATCTTCAGCTATTCTTCTCTCTAATGGACTGAGGAAGCCAATGGCTGGCGAAACTTCCCTACGATAGATACCCGAAAGTGTAACTTTTGGGTATCTATTGTGCTGCATAACTCATTCATTTACATAATATGCCTATCAGTGACACTGGCCAGTAGTTTCATGCAACATCTATGTTCTCCTTTTATTTTTAATACTGGGACGTCCTACTCTCAGAAACCACGAAGAGTTGTTGTCTTTTCCTATTGCCTTTAGGGCAGTAGTTTCCTCACCTCGCCTCCTGTTGTGTGTATGATTTGCAGTATTCATTGGAGTACTCTTCCTCATTGACTCTGGCAGTGTCCATGATTCCACTGAGAATACCTCCCTAAATCTTTTGTTTAGTTTCACACAGACTTCCTGGTTATTCCTAATGAGCTTCCCTTCTTCCTTCTTCACATTTATTACCTAGTCATTCAAAAGTGTCTTTCTAATATGGCTATATAGCAGCTTAGGCTCAGATTCGGCTTTCGGTAATATATAATTCTCAAACTGACATTCAGCCTCTCTTCTTACCCATGCATATTAATTTCTGGCTCTTCTGCTAGTTTCTATATTCTATGGCATTCTGTTTAATATATTACTCCCACACTATTACACTTTGTACTTTTACCTCCCTGCACCTCTGGGTGAACCACCCGTTCTGTTCTTTTCTATATCTCTTCTTCTTCTGCATATGAACTTTACTGTCTCACAGCACTTTCCACCAACATTCTTTGTCATTTCGTTACTGTCTGCTATTCTCTCCCTTTCAGTTAGGCAACGTATTCGAATCTCAGTATTGCGTAGTCGCTCACTCCAAAGGCCTCTCATATTCAATGTTCCCTACATCAGGTTAACTTAGGGTGAGCACAAGGGCCACTCTTGCTGGTTCGTTGCCTGATATGCTTACTCATGAATATTTCCATCACCCCACCTCCAACAGTTTAGCTCTCCATGTATTCAGTCCCTCATATGGCTCCAGACTTTCCTAGTCTATTTTCTTGCTAAAGTCTCCCATGACCAGTAATTCTGCCTTGCCCATGTACGATCTTTTAGCCACCTTCCCTGCCGTGTCCACCATTGTCTTGTCATCATTTTCCCGTTTTGGTTTCCTTTTGTTCAGTGGTGGTTTGAACATCACTGTTACCTTGGGTTCGCTAGGTCTGAGTATCCACCTTTGTTTAATCCACTCATTTCAAATGTTCATTAGTTCCTAATTAGCAATGCTACTCCTCCATGTCCTCTGTTTTCTCTGTTATTCCTTATTGTTTGTTATACCTCTGGGAAGACTGCATCTGTTATCATTGTATCAGTGAGGTCAAAGACAATATTATTTTCGAGCGAGTTTTGGAGTAGGCAAATGAGGAATTAAGTAATATTAATAATATACAGGGGACATTTTTACTATCTATGGAAAGATATAGTTTACAAAAGAGTACAATCGGTAATATTAATGTAGGGTCTTTCATAAAAGAGAAGGAATAATACAAGGGCATATAATAGTCTGCACTCACAGGACACCACAGGACACCAACCAGTGGTGAAGCAGCTTCATTACAGGACACCAACCAGTGGTGAAGCAGTTTCACCACAGGACACCAACCAGTGGTGAAGCAGTTTCACCACAGGATACCAACCAGTGGTGAAGCAGTTTCACCACAGGACACCAACCAGTGGTGAAGCAACTTCACCACAGGATACCAACCAGTCAACAAACTTAGGCTCAGGTGTCGACTCTGTCCAGCTGACTTCCTGGACGGTTGCAAAATAACTTCTGACTGGCTGCTTCATGTTATGTAGGTGACATTAGCATCCTCCTTTGTCCCACGCTATTTACTGTTTGTTTCTCCTGGAATACTCATTACGCTGTATACATAAAAGCATCTACATGTGACAAGTGGACACCTTTGAGACAGTGGAAACCTCTGAGACAAGTGGACACCTCTGAGACAAGTGGACACCTCTTAGACAAGTGGACACCTCTGAGACAAAAATCCCATGAAACAGGTAGGATGTGTGATCAGCACATCTTATTTCTGAAATGAAAGAGACACTGGAAACACAGGCCCAATGCATCACCTCTTCTCCCTCTTTTCAAATATCCTGGATCAAAGATTGGGACTGTGGTCTTCAGTATCTATATCCAGCCTCCAAGGAGACCCCGTCGTTCAGTTGCTCTCGTGAACATCATGTGGTCAGTTTCCCGAGATGACCAGACAGAAACAACGGAAAGAGGGGAATGTTACCTCTTATAAGTCTCAGGGTGAGAGGAAATAGGAAGATTTGGAGTGAGAGCCTCATGGAGGAGGACGTGGTGGCTGTTTTGGTGTGCAGGTTGGATACTCATTATACTGAGAGACTGGGGCTAGTCCTCAGCTGGAGTTGTTGCTGATATATAAGCCATTGTGATCCTCTGCAACCCAATTACACCTATATTGTTGATATCCTTGTTTTCCCGCCAGTCGTTGTCGTTGAAAGAATGTTTAATGTATATATTACTGTGCAATTTTATGCTTCGTCCTCATCAAGATAAATTTCTGTGTATATTGCAGTACAACCACTGTGAAAAATAGCGAAATTCCAAGCGCTTTCGTGACTTCTCACATTATCAAGGAACTATATATAGTTCCATATAGTTCCTTGATAATGTGAGATGTCACGAAAGCGCTTGGAATTTCGCTTTTTTTCACAGTGGTTGTACTGCATATTGTGATATCATCTGTTTACCGTGACCTTATTGCTTCTATATATATTATAATTTAGCCCCTTATTTGTTATTTCCGAGTTATTAATATAAATAAATCGGTAAGTGACTAAGTGGCTTTAAGTAAATGAGAAGAGTCTCATTCCACTTGGGAAAGGCTGAGTAGCACTTACATGGAAGTCCACTTGAGTGGATACTTTAAGTTGTTGCAGTATTAGTCAAGTGTTGTGGTTCTAGTTAAATTACCCAAACTGAGGTGTCTTACTGTGTTAATTATATAATGGATTTGCATGCGCTAGACCTTCGTTCTCCCCACCTGTCCTGCACGTTTCGCCCGTCGGAGATCCCGCCCGTATGTACCGGTCATACATGGGGAATTTCGGACTCGCAATTTGTCTGGTTCAAATTAATTTTTTTTATTTCCTTTCAAGTTTACAATGTATATTTTACAGTGATGGTTTACAATGATTTGTAGTACAAAGAGAGTCACTCGTGGCCCGGTGGCCTGGTGGCCCGGTGGCCTGGTGGCCTGGTGGCTAAAGCTCCCGCTTCACACACGGAGGGCCCGGGTTCGATTCCCGGCGGGTGGAAACATTTCGGCACGTTTCCTTACACCTGTTGTCCTGTTCACCTAGCAGCAAATAGGTACCTGGGTGTTAGTCGACTGGTGTGGGTCGCATCCTGGGGGACAAGATTAAGGACCCCAATGGAAATAAGTTAGACAGTCCTCGATGACGCACTGACTTTCTTGGGTTATCCTGGGTGGCTAACCCTCCGGGGTTAAAAATCCGAACGAAATCTTATCTTATCGTGCCTTGGCATTACGGGCAGTCTAAACTTAATAGATTACTGATTACTTAACACTAGACGTACAAAACATAGTTTGATCAGGTTGCACTAATTATACAATAGGTTATACATCTGTTTAAATATATGTTAAGCAACATTTGCATTATGTTAAAACGTGAGAATTTATTGTGAGAATTTATTGTGAGAATTTATTGTGCTTTGATCATTTACTTTTGGGTTTCTGAGGCGAGGAGAGTAACATAGTGAGTAATGATATTTTGAGGCAGTGAAGAGTGATTTCTGAGCTTTGTAGGTAAAGTTAAGTACTGAGTATCAAGTTTTTGGGTGAGTAGGTGGTGAGTAGGCCCAAATTTTTGGGCCCATTATGTGCATAGAGCTTTTACATAGTGAGAGATGGACGCTTTTAGGGTACACTCTGATAGATAACAAGCAGTAGTAATCCTGTTCACATATATATATCTGCACATGAATACGGTCACATAAGGGGGTTACAACTACCGTACATAGCAACATATATGTGAGGTACTTAGGATAACCTGTCCTACACATTTCGCCTTCAGAGATCGCGTCCCGCCGTCTGTGTCGCCGTACACGGGGAATTCCGGAAAGTATAGATAGCATCTCCAGTGGGTTAGTGGAGGTGAGAATATGGTCCTGTCCTGTCCTGAATATGGTCCGATTCCCGGCGGGTGGAAACATTTCGACACGTTTCCTTACACCTGTTGTCCTGTTCACCTAGCAGTAAATAGGTACCTGGGTGTTAGTCGACTGGTGTGGGTCGCATCCTGGGGGACAAGATTAAGGACCACAATGGAAATAAGTTAGACAGTCCTCGATGACGCACTGACTTTCTTGGGTTATCCTGGGTGGCTAACCCTCCGGGCTTAAAAATCCGAACGAAATCTTATCTTATCTTATCACTTCTTAATTTTGATAGTATACTGTAATAGATAGCTTGTAGTAGTTAGTCTGTTTTAGGCTCTGGATACGTTACGGCTTTATTTCTATTTACAAGATTGCAACATACATAGCAACATGCATGTGAGTTTCCTGGAATAACCTAAGAAAATCAGACAGAATGACTTAAAATAATATCTTTATTCGTATAAGTACATATACAAAGTATACAGGCCTAGCTGACATACTACTACATAGACATACTGCTATATAGAAAGCAGCTTGTTATGCAGAGCATTTCGGGCAAATTAGGTCAGTTTTGTCCCAGGATGCGACCCTCACCAGTCAACTAACACCCAGGTACCCATTTTACTGATGGGTGAACATGGACAACCGGTGTAAGGAAACACGCCCAATGTTTCTACCCTCGCCGGGAATCGAACCCAGACGTCACCGTGTGAAGCGAAAACTTTAGCCACCAGGCCACGACGCACCAAAGGGCCTTAGTGTTAAGAAACATTGCAACTCTCAATCATAGCAACATGTGTGTGTTTCACCTAAGAAAACCTCTCTGGAACCCCTAGTGACGACAAACACTGTAATTATTATCCATAAGAACATGTGATAGTTACAAAGGGTAAACTAAGTTAGACGTAGTGGTTAATTATAACTGGGTTTTGAATGATTAACAACACTCAGGCTTTTAAGAATACGTATATCGAGATACACAGGTTTAGGTACGACAGTAATCACACACTTCCCAGCGTATATCAGGGGGATTACCAATAGACCCCTGGATGTCTTTAAGCACACACTGAACAGGCACCTAAAGTCAGTACCTGACCAGCCGGGCTGTGGTTCGTACGTTGAATTACGTGCTGTCAGCAGTAACAGCCTGGTTGATCAGGCCCTGATCCACCATGAGGCCTGGTCACAGACCGGGCAGCGGGGGCTTTGACCCCCGGAACCCTCTCAGATATACTCCAGGTATACACATAACAGTATACAAGTGATAGCGAATGTTATACATAGCAACATATGTGAGGTGTCCAGAATAACTCAAGTTAATCCTAATGAGAGAAGACATTCGGGATTCTTAGCATATCTAGGTATACAGTTACTATTACTGAACTTTGATGTGTTAACAAGCTTTTGTGTGGAGCAGGGAAGGTAAACATGATAGTAGTGGGTAAACATGATAGAAGTGGGTAAACATGATAGAAGTGGGTAAACATGATAGAAGTGGGTAAACATGATAGAAGTGGGTAAACATGATAGTAGTGGGTAAACATGATAGAAGTGGGTAAACATGATAGTAGTGGGTAAACATGATAGAAGTGGGTAAACATGATAGAAGTGGGTAAACATGATAGAAGTGGGTAAACATGATAGTAGTGGGTAAACATGATAGTAGTGGGTAAACATGATAGTAGTGGGTAAACATGATAGTAGTGGGTAAACATGATAGTAGTGGGTAAACATGATAGTAGTGGGTAAACATGATCGTAGTGGGTAAGCATGATAGTAGTGGGTAAACATGATAGAAGTGGGTAAACATGATAGTAGTGGGTAAACATGATAGAAGTGGGTAAACATGATAGAAGTGGGTAAACATGATAGTAGTGGGTAAACATGATAGAAGTGGGTAAACATGATAGTAGTGGGTAAACATGATAGTAGTGGGTAAACATGATAGTAGTGGGTAAACATGATAGTAGTGGGTAAACATGATAGTAGTGGGTAAACATGATAGTAGTGGGTAAACATGATAGTAGTGGGTAAACATGATAGTAGTGGGTAAACATGATCGTAGTGGGTAAGCATGATAGTAGTGGGTAAACATGATCGTAGTGGGTAAACATGATAGTAGTGGGTAAACATGATAGTAGTAGATAAACATGATAGTAGTAGATAAACATGATAGTAGTGGGTAAACATGATAATAGTAGATAAACATGATAGTAGTAGATAAACATGATAGTAGTAGATAAACATGATAGTAGTAGATAAACATGATAGTAGTGGGTAAACATGATAATAGTAGATAAACATGATAGTAGTAGATAAACATGATAGTAGTAGATAAACATGATAGTAGTAGATAAACATGATAGTAGTAGATAAACATGATAGTAGTGGGTAAACATGATAGTAGTAGATAAACATGATAGTAGTAGATAAACATGATAGTAGTGGGTAAACATGATAATAGTAGATAAACATGATAGTAGTAGATAAACATGATAGTAGTAGATAAACATGATAGTAGTGGGTAAACATGATAATAGTAGATAAACATGATAGTAGTAGATAAACATGATAGTAGTAGATAAACATGATAGTAGTAGATAAACATGATAGTAATGGGTAAACAGGATAGTATCTTTGCATGTTTATTCATTTATTATACAAAGTTATATAAAACTTGAGTATGTGGCTGTATTTCCCACTTAGGTGACATGATTTCATAAGACACTAAATTAACTGACAGTGACTAGGTGCAGTTTTGGACTGACTGCCAGAGGTTTCCTCTCCTTTACCACAAATGGGGGGTCGAGGGGACGAGAGCTGTAGTTAATAAGTAGGCTGCCCTACAGTGGTATGGGTCTATCTCAGCGCGCTCCTACCTTGCCTCTGAGAGATTTTTCCCTCCTATCTCTTGGAACGTTGATAGTTCCTGAAGACGCATGATAGTGCGAGAGATCTTGAGATAAAGACTTCCATCACTACGTTGCTTGTTTTGCATTGTTAAGATAACCTGTTTGTCATAATACTGTTTTATATAAACCATACCGAGGGCGGGAATAGAACCCGTGATCAGAGAGTCTCAAAAACTCCAGACCGTCGCGTTAGCCACTGCGCCAGCTAGCCATAAAAAGATTCGTCCAACTAGGTATATTTCTACACCATAGGAAGGTTAGCATAGGCACAGTGGTGCCTATGCTAACCTTCCTATAGTGTAGAAATATACCTAGTTGGACGAATCCTATTGTGGTTAGCTGGTCCAGTGGCTAAAGCGACAGTCTGGAGTTTTTGAGACTCTCTGATCGCGGGTTCTATCCCCACCCGTGGTATGGTTTGTTTGCAATCGTGTCATTACGATTTCATGAGTACTGTTATATATCACTGGTCTACAATTTTTAAGGGGTCGTATGCTTCTTAAATGAGATTAGTTAGTTCTTATGTATTTTCATGTCCTGAATCTAAATATCACCTTGAAAAATGTTTATTGGCTGTAGGTTTTAAGATACGTGACATGTAATATTTGATTATTTTATTATAACATACAACATGTGTCAGTATGTTTTAAACTCTAATCCGTATCTACTCTCTGCCTTTTTGCTTGACACTTACAGTGTGACTTTGTAAATGGCCCAAGTCGGACCGAAACGTCGTCGTAAGCTTCTCTTTTATGTGCGGGTTATTTGTGTAAGAATCATCTCTTGACAATGTCCAGCAATTGTCAGAAAGCATTCTTGTGCCCCATTTGTCCTGGTACCATTTTTCCATGGTTGAAATATCTTGGTGAAACCTTTCACCATGTTCGTCACTAACTGCCCTCACAGTTCGCTGGAGAAAAGTCTAAATGTGAGTCCAGAAAGTGGATTTTAAGTGATATATTTCATCCCATGTTCTTGTAAACCTTGATGAGGTTTTCCACCAATTCTTCATAGTTCCCTTCCCTTCTGTTCAGAGAAATCCCTTTGCCACTAACTTGAATGCTTCCCAAGAAGCTTTCTCCTCCCCAAGAAGGTCTCATTCAAAGTCACCATCTTTAAGAAGCTCTCGAATCTGAGGACCATCGAAGACTCTCTCTCTTATCTTAGCATCGCTCAGTGAGGGTAGTATTGATATTAAATACTTGAATCCCTGACCGGATTTGTCCATAGGTTTTACAAAAGTTTTTCATGAGCCCAAGTTGTATGTGTAGTGGTGGTAGCAAATTTTTGTTTGGTTCAATGAGAGGTGGATGTTGAACATTTTTCATCCCAGCCTCCAATGATTGACGAGGTGGTCAGTCTCTCCTGATGTAGTGGGAACCTCTTGCACGGCTGTCCCAGTCACATAGAAAGCAGCAGTACTTGGTGTATCCGCCCTGCAAGACCATCACAAGAGCAACAACCTTTAAGTCACCACAGAGCTGCCATTAATGTTCATCATATTTCCTGCATTGCAACACATGCCGGAACAGTAATGAAGGTCAGTGAGACTGTGAGTGTAGTAAGAAACACACTGCCACAAACCTGTTGTAACACGTAGGTGTATATTGAACAGTAGAGCTAACAAACAATTTTAACCATGATATTCATTATCAGTGACCTAAAATTAGTTGGAAATTGTTACTCTTGTCTCGGAAACATATTGGTTGTTGACCACTGATAATCAAGGAGCAGCTGAATAAATGAAGTAGTTAAATATATTAACAGAAACATTCTGGTTGTGACGCAGAACATTTCTGATAAGATTTTTTCCATCCAGTCAGCTTCCAGATCATCTGTTAGGTAAGAGCCCTTCAAGGGAGGTTCCTTGAAGCTGGCGAGGGGCTCTTGATCTAGAGAATTGGATCTGTGCTCCTGTTCCCTGAATTAAGTCTGAATGCCTTCCATCCCCCCCCCTCACAAGCGCTGTATAATCCTCCGGGTTTAGCGCTCTCTTATGATTATAATAATAATTATAAAGTTAGGTAAAAAACTTGTTTACCTGGAGAGAGTTCCGGGGGTCAACGCCCCCGCGGCCCGGTCTGTGACCAGGTCTCATGGTGGATCAGAGCCTGATCAACCAGGCTGTTACTGCTGGCTGCACACAATCCAACGTACGAGCCACAGCCCGGCTGGTCAGGTACCGACTTTAGGTGCTTGTCCAGTGCCAGCTTGAAGACAGCCAGGGGTCTACTGGTAATCCCCCTTATGTGTGCTGGGAGGCAGTTGAACAGTCTCGGGCCCCTGACACTTATTGTATGGTCTCTTAACGTGCTAGTGACACCCCTGCTTTTCATTGGGGAGATGTTGCATCGTCTGGCGAGTCTTTTGCTTTCGTTGTGAGCGATTTTCGTGTGCAAGTTCGGTACTAGTCCCTCTAGGATTTTCCAGGTGTATATAATCATGTATCTCTCCCTCCTGCGTTCCAGGGAATACAGGTTTAGGAACCTCAAGCGCTCCCAGTAATTGAGGTGTTTTATCTCCGTTATGCGCGCCGTGAAAGTTCTCTGTACATTTTCTAGGTCAGCAATTTCACCTGCCTTGAAAGGTGCTCTTAGTGTGCAGCAATATTCCAGCCTAGATAGAACAAGTGACCTGAAGAGTGTTATCATGGGCTTGGCCTCCCTAGTTTTGAAGTTTCTCATTATCCATCCTGCCATTTTTCTAGCAGATGTGATTGATACAAAGTTATGGTCTTTGAAGGTGAGATCCTCCGACATGATCACTCCCAGGTCTTTGACAATGGTTTTTCGCTCTGTTTTGTGGCCGGAATTTGTTTTGTACTCTGATGAAGTTTTAATTTCCTCATGTTTACCATATCGGAGTAATTGAAATTTCTTATCGTTGAACTTCATATTGTTTTCTGCGGCCCATTGAAAGATTTGGTTGATGTCCGCCTGGAGCCTTGCAGTGTCTGCAATGGAAGACACTGTCATGCAGATTTGGGTGGATGAATCAATGATAATTATCTCTACAAACATCTGTTGCAGCAGTCTGTTGACTGAGGCTAAATGATGAGAGAGGGAGAGAGAGACGTAGAAGAGAGAGACGGAGGCGGGTGCGGAGGCTGTCAGGAGGCGGGTAAGTGTATCTAAATGTCAGTTGTCCACGCTCATGGCCACGGGACTGGGTGGGGTCGGTATGTGGACGGTGGGCTGTGTGACCACGGTTTGTGGGTGGGATCGTGGTGGTGGTGAGTGAGTGGGTGGTGGTGGTGGACGGAGAGTGGTTTGTGGTGGTGGATGGAGGGTGGGTCGTCGTGGTGGACGGTGGGTGGGTCGTGGTGGTGGACGGTGGGTGTGTGATGGTGGTGGACGGTGGGTGGTTTGTGGTGGTGGATGGAGGGTGGGTCGTGGTGGTGGAGGGTGTGCGGATCGTGGTGGTGGAGGGAGGGTGGGTCGTGGTGGTGGACGGTGGGTGGGTCGTGGTGGTGGAGGGGGTGCGGATGGTGGTGGTGGAGGGTGGGGGGGTCGTGGTGGTGGACGGAGGGTGGGTTGTGGTGGTGGATGGAGGGTGGGTCGTGGTGGTGGACGGTGGGTGGGTCGTGGTGGTGGACGGTGGGTGGGTCGTGGTGGTGGACGGTGGGTGGGTCGTGGTGGTGGACGGTGGGTGGGTCGTGGTGGTGGACGGTAGGTGGGTGGTGGTGATGGACGGTGGGTGGGGTCATGGTGGTGGACGGAGGGTGGGTCGTGGTGATTGACGGTGGGTGGGTCGTGGTGGTGGACGGAGGGTGGGTCGGGGTAGTGGAGGGTGGGTGGGTCGTAGTGGTGGAGGGTGGGTGGGTCGTGGTGGTGGAGGGTGGGTTGGTCGTGGTGATGGACGGTGGGTGGGTCGTGGTGGTGGAGGGTGGGTGGGTCGTGGTGGTGGAGGGTGGGTGGGTCGTGGTGGAGGGTGGGTGGGTCGTGGTGGTGGAGGGTGGGTGTTTCGTGGTGGTGGAGGGTGTGTGGGTCGTGGTGATGGACGGTGGGTGGCAGATGGCAAGGCAAGGTGGTACGTGGATGGTGGATGATGAGACGTGGATGACAGGTGGTGAGGGATCAGACATAGGTGGCAGAGAGTGGGTGGCAGGTAGTGGGTGGTAGGTGAGTGCCGTGAGCGAAAGGAGGTGGAAGGCGACGGGATGAGAGTGGAAGATAACAGGACGTGGATGGAAACTGACGGGACGTAGGTGGAAGGTGAGGGCACGTGGGTGAGGGCAACGGGACATGGGTGGAAGGTGACGGGACGTGGGTGGAAGATGACGGGACGTGGGTGGAAGGCAGCGGGACGTGGGTGGAAGGTGACGGGACGTGGGTGGAAGGCGACGGGACGTGGGTGGAAGGCAACTGGCCGTGGGTGGAAGGCGACGGGACGTGGGTGGAAGGCAACTGGACGTGGGTGGAAGGCAACTGGACGTGGGTGGAAAGTGACGGGACGTGGGTGGAAGGTGACGGGACGTGGGTGGAAGGCAACTGGACGTGGGTGGAAGGCAACTGGACGTGGGTGGAAGGCAACTGGACGTGGGTGGAAGGTGACGGGACGTGGGTGGAAGGTGACGGGACGTGGGTGGAAGGCAACTGGACGTGGGTGGAAGGCAACTGGCCGTGGGTGGAAGGCGACGGGACGTGGGTGGAAGGCAACTGGACGTGGATGGAAGGCGACGGGACGTGGGTGGAAGGCAACTGGCCGTGGGTGGAAGGCGACGGGACGTGGGTGGAAGGCAACTGGCCGTGGGTGGAAGGCGACGGGACGTGGGTGGAAGGCAACTGGACGTGGGTGGAAGGCAACTGGCCGTGGGTGGAAGGCAACGGGACGTGAGTGGAAGGCAACTGGCCGTGGGTGGAAGGTGACGGGACGTGGGTGGAAGGCAACTGGCCGTGAGTGGAAGGCAACTGGCCGTGGGTGGAAGGCAACTGGCCGTGGGTGGAAGGCAACGGGACGTGAGTGGAAGGCAACTGGCCGTGGGTGGAAGGCGACGGGACGTGGGTGGAAGGCAACTGGACGTGGGTGGAAGGCAACTGGCCGTGGGTGGAAGGCAACTGGCCGTGGGTGGAAGGCAACGGGACGTGAGTGGAAGGCAACTGGCCGTGGGTGGAAGGCGACGGGACGTGGGTGGAAGGCAACGTGGGTGGAAGGCAACTGGCCGTGGGTGGAAGGTGACGGGACGTGGGTGGAAGGCAACTGGCCGTGGGTAGAAGGCAACTGGCCGTGGGTAGAAGGCAACTGGCCGTGGGTAGAAGGCAACTGGCCGTGGGTAGAAGGCAACTGGCCGTGGGTAGAAGGCAACTGGCCGTGGGTGGAAGGCAACTGGCCGTGGGTGGAAGGCAACTGGCCGTGGGTGGAAGGCAACTGGACGTGGGCAACAGAGGATCAATGAGATGGCGAGAAGTGGGAGAAGAGAGAAAGCTGAATGAACAAGAAGCAACAGAAAGACATGGGTGGAGAGAAGAATGGGAAAATAGACAGATAATTAAAAATAAGAAGCTAAAGACGAGTGTTAAGAAGAAAGGACGATAAAGATATTTACATACAAATTAAAAATTTACATTACCTATCCTCTCCATGAAGTGGATCATGTAAATCCACTTCAGTGGATTTACATGATCCACTGGAGTGGATAGTATACAACTGTTCCACAATACCCCTCAAGGAAGGTTCCTTGATGTTGGTGAGAGACTCTTGATTTAGGGAATTAGATCTGTGCTCCAGTTCCCCGAATTAAGCCTGAATGCCTTCCACATCCCCCTCCCCAGGCGCTGTATAATCCTCCGGGTTTAGCGCTTCCCCCTTGATTATAATAATAATAATAATGTTCCACAATACATAGATAACCCAAACAAAGGAGATAGAAGCTTACGACGACGTTTCGGTCCGACTTGGACCATTTACAAAGTCACAGTGTGACCGAAATGTCGCCACAAGCTCCTCTCTCCTATGTGCGCGATACATGTGTATTGTTTCAGTCACGGTATTGTATCTTATTTAAATAAGACAGAAAGTTTAAATATTATTTAACTTAATTTCTCTGTGATAATAATGACATTATTAAGTACTGGAACAACTGTTTATGGAGTGAAAAAAAAAAGAGTAAATATTAAACTTCTAAATCTGTCTCCATTTTTAGTTACCCGATGAAAACAATCGTAAATCAATTACAAAATAAAAGTCTGAATAATTTCTATTTACATTAAACATGAAACTGTTAATTTAAAGCTTCAAAAATATTGAAAACTGAAGAAAATAATTGTAATAGAAATTGAAAATCTACAATTACATTTTCGAACTTGATCAAAAACGTTTTCTCTATTATTAAACTAAATCAACTGATATATTTTCCATTGTACAGTTTAATGTTTTATAAACTTTTTTGAAAAATATTTAAAAATAGATAAAAAAAAACATACTATATTCTTAACAGCAATAAATATACGTTACTCTAATGGTTAGAATTAATAAGATGTATTTCAGTCGCTGCACGATCACAGGAAGCCAGCGGAAGGCCTCGGTCAGATGACCAGAAGCTCGAACTGTGGGTCATGTGACTATTACCCACGTCAGGAAACACTCATCCTCTTTCCTGACAAAACTAATACCTACCTACCAGAAAGGTATGTCTGTATTCCATAATCTCAGTCTTTTATGCCTCAATGCATGTAATTGGTATAGTTCGGATAAGATAAGATAAGATTTCGTTCGGATTTTTAACCCCGGAGGGTTAGCCACCCAGGATAACCCAAGAAAGTCAGTGCGTCATCGAGGACTGTCTAACTTATTTCCATTGGGGTCCTTAATCTTGTCCCCCAGGATGCGACCCACACCAGTCGACTAACACCCAGGTACCTATTTGCTGCTAGGTGAACAGGACAACAGGTGTAAGGAAACGTGTCGAAATGTTTCCACCCGCCGGGAATCGAACCCGGGCCCTCCGTGTGTGAGGCGGGAGCTTTAGCCACCAGGCCACCGGGCCACACAAGGAGAGCTGCATAAGTTGATAATGCAGTTAAATATTTGAAGGAATCGGAAACAACACTGATATATCGTATGGAAGATAATATCTAAATTTCTTCAGTAAAATTTTAAAATTAGGACATGCTCGGTCCAAATCTAATTCAAACCTTTCAAAGATATCAGTGTCCTAAAATACACAAGCACATTAAGTTTGAAGCCGCTTACAAGTTGCATTATCACATGATCATGCAAAGCTTCATACCAGTCATTCATTACTGTTTCATTTTTTCCAGTATCGTTCAGAAACAGCGAACTTGTACCTCCGTTGGATAAAGTAATCCAAACTTTTCGCTAAGTAAGGTTGACCGTCATTTAAGAAAGCTTTGTATAACATATAATTGTTTAATTATGGCCTTGAGGGACACATAGATGTTATAGACACATGAAAGAACATTTAAAGTATTTAATCCGGGATTACCAAATAGTCCACTAAATTATTTCCGATGAGATATTTTCCAGTTATTTAAAAAAAAAATTATTAATAAAATTAGCATATGATAACTTACACAAGAGATTGTTTGCCTTGCCTCGAGCAAAACACATCAGCACTAAACGATTAAAGTTGACCAGATTTGTATTTTCCAGTTATTGTAGAGAATCCAACAAACTTTGTGAATACAAAGCCTTAACTCACGAAACGATCCATCCATTTCTTAGGATGCGACAGCCGATAAATTAGACACATGTGCAATTCTTGGGTATCTTTATTGAGGAAACGTTTCGCCACACAGTGGCTTCATCAGTCCATACAAAGGAGAATCTTGAAGAACAGGAGGAGAATGAGGTAATCAGTCCCTCAAACTTGAGTCGATGTGGTCAGTCCATCAATCTTGAATAGAATACGGCATACGTGCTGAGAAGGAGCTTATAAACCGTTGGCAGGAGAGGTGAAGCAGTCATAGGTCGTGTAACATTTGTTCAATGTTGAAGTAGGTCGTGCCCAAGAATTAGGCAAGCGAAGATTACCTCATTCTCCTCCTGTTCTTCAAGATTCTCCTTTGTATGGACTGATGAAGCCACTGTGTGGCGAAACGTTTCCTCAATAAAGATACCCAAGAATTGCACATGTGTCTAATTTATCAACATGTCGGTTCTCTGAACCATTCTTCTACAAACCTGTCAGACACTGCAACTTCTTGGGATCTTGAAGATTGAGACACTTATGCAGCATATGGGAATCTTTATTCAGGAAACGTTTCGCCACACAGTGGCTTCATCAGTCCAATACAAAGAGGAAGGCGTAAGGAGAGGAGGAGTATGAGGTAATCAGTCCCTCAGCCTGGAGTCGATGTGTTCAGTCCATCAATCTTGTAGAATGGGATCTTAATACTTGGGAATTCTTCGCTTGCCTAATTCTTGGGCACGACCTACTTCAACATTGAACAAATGTTACGCGACCTATGACTGCTTCACCTCTCCTGCCAACGGTTTATAAGCTCCTTCTCAGCACGTATGCCGTATTCTATTCAAGATTGATGGACTGACCACATCGACTCAAGGTTGAGGGACTGATTACCTCATTCTCCTCCTGTTCTTCAAGATTCTCCTTTGTATGGACTGATGAAGCCACTGTGTGGCGAAACGTTTCCTCAATAAAGATACCCAAGAATTGCACATGTGTCTAATTTATCAACATGTCGGTTCTCTGAACCATTCATCTACAAAAGATGCGACAGCCGTTGAAGATTAATGCCATATATTTGTCTAACTCATTTTTGTATTAATGTTGGTAGAATTACCGACAATATGTTAAGTAAAAGGACACAAGAGCAACTAATGTGACTGTGGCATGCAAAGAGTACGTAACCTTTATTCGGCGCATGTACACACCCTCATTTACAGGCTATCTTCCCCAACCAGCGAACCAGGTGACTGAGGGTTGACGATGGGGCCCCGTCGTTCAACCAGTATCCAGGTTCCAGCCAATGAGAAGATGGTTTTGGCAATTGCAGAGGTTATGTGGGTACCACTCTCCTGTCTGCCCTTGTCATTCCCATTCTAGAGCTGGTTGAAGCACGGTTTGCTCTCTAGTGGCTTCTATTCTGCCTTGCTTACCGTGGAGTGCACTAATACGTATTGCTGTACACAGTGTATATAGTGTACATACTTCTGTTCTAAATTGGTGAAGGATAATATAAGAACATAAGAACATAAGAACGAAGGAACACTGCAGAAGGCCTACTGGCCCATGCGAGGCAAGTCCAAGTCTCCTACCGGCTTAAGCCAATGCACCCAACCTAGTCAGGTCAGGTCACATTGACTTAAGGGAGGAACACGGCAACCGACCTGGTAGCACAAGCTATCAGGTCCAACTCACTCCCACCCACATCCACTCATGTATTTATCCAACCTATTTTTAAAGCTACACAACGTTCTGACTTCTATCACTGTACTTGGGAGTTTGTTCCACTCATCCACAACTCTATTACCAAACCAGTACTTTCCTATATCCTTCCTGAATCTGAATTTTTCCAACTTAAAACCATTGCTGCGAGTCCTGTCTAGGTTAGATATTTTCAGCACACTATTTACATCCCCTTTATTTATTCCTGTCTTCCATTTATACACCTCAGTCATATCCCCCCTAATTCTACGTCTTTCTAGAGAGTGCAAATTCAGGGCCCTTAGTCTATCCTCATAGGGAAGGTTTCTGATACATGGGATCAACTTTGTCATCCTCCTTTGTACATTTTCCAGAGAATTTATATCTATTCTGTAATACGGTGGCCAAAACTGTGCAGCATAATCTAAATGAGGCCTAACCAAGGATGTATAGAGTTGAAGAACAACCTGAGGACTCCTATTATTTATGCTTCTTGATATGAAGCCAAGGATTCTATTAGCTTTATTGCGAACACTTATGCACTGTTGTCTTGGTTTCAGATTACTGCTAACCAGAACTCCTAAATCTTTTTCGCAATCCGTAATATTAAGATCTACATTATTTAGTTTATATGTGGCATGGTTATTGTCCTGTCCAACATTTAGAACTTTGCATTTGTCTATATTAAACTGCATCTGCCACTTCTCCGACCACTGCATCAGTCTATTCAAATCTTCCTGGAGTGCTCGAATGTCCTCGTCAGAATGAATTCGACGGCCTATTTTGGTGTCATCGGCAAACTTGCCGATGTCGCTCTTTATACCCTCATCTATGTCGTTTATGTAGATTGTGAACAGCAGGGGGCCCAACACTGACCCCTGAGGAACACCGCTCGTGACGCTTCCCCACTCTGATTTCTCCCCATTTATGCAAACTCTCTGCTGCCTATTTGTCAACCATGCCTCTATCCAGGAAAAAATTTCTCCTCCTATTCCATGTGCCTTAATTTTCCTCAATAGTCTCTGATGTGGGACCCTGTCAAAAGCCTTACTGAAGTCCATATACACAATATCATATTCATTACCATGATCTACCTCCTCAAATACCTGAGCAGGCGGTGCAAAATACCCCCAATGAAAAGTAGGGGCTATATTGGAACACACAAGCGTCCGGGGCCCAAGACTGTTCAACAGCCTCCCACCGTGCATAAGGGGAATTACTAATCGGCCCCTGGCTGCCTTCAAGAGGGAGTTACAGATACTTAAAGTCGGTGCCGGATCAGCCGGGCTGTGGTTCGTACGCTGAACTACGTGCGGCCAGCAGTAACAACTTGGCTGATCAGGCCCTGATCCACTGGAAGGCCTGGTCATGGACAGGGCCGCGGGGGCGTTGATCCCTGGAATGCCCTCCAGGTAGACTTCAGGTAGGTAGGCAGGTAGGACCTAGGACTGACCCTTGAGGAACCCCACTCGACACATGCACCCACTCTGACACTTAGTCTCGTACCAACACATGTTGTTTCCTTCCTGTCAGGTATTCCCTGATTCATTGCAGTACTTTCCCCTGCCTGATTCTCTAGGTTTCAACCAGTCTTTTGTGTGGATCTGTGTCGAAAGTCTTCTTATAGTCTAAGAAGATGCAGTCTATCTATCCCTTTCTCTCTCCCATCTTATTCTGTTATCTTATAGTAGAACTCCTGTAGGTTTGTGACGCAGGACTTGCCTTCCCTGAAGCGTTGCTGGTTGTCATGTATGAGCTCATTTCTTTCTAGGTGCTCTATAACTATTTCCTGATAATCCTCTCCAAAACTTTACATACTATACATGCCAGCAACACTGGTTTGTAATTTAGTGCAGCCTGTCTGTCTCCTTTCTTAAAAATCTAGAATACATTTGCTGTCTTCCACACCTCAGGCAGTTGCCCTGTTTCGATATTCGATAGATTTACCGAAGGTTATTGTTAGTTGCACATACAGTGCATCTGCTCCCTCTCTCAGGACCCAAAGATAGATATTATCTGGGCCCTTTGCATTCGAGGTATCTAGCAGTTTCTTCACCTCCTCCTCGGTTGTGTGCAATGTGTCCAGCACTTGTTGGTGTACCCTACCACCTCTCACCTCATTCTCCACTGTGAATACCTACCTGAATCATGAGCTGAGGTCCTCACATACTGCCTTGTCGTTCCCCATGAGCTCTCCTCCTTCCTTCCTCAATCCTGATTGCCTGGTCCTTGAGTGTTGGTTTCCTCCTGATATGGCTGTGTATCAACTTTGGGTCAGATTTGGCTTTTGATGTTGTCATTCTTGTATTGATGCTCGGTTTCTCTCCTTATCCTTACATATTTATTTATGGCTCTCCTGGGTGTTTTTTGGCCTGGTGGCTGAAGCTTTCACTTCACACACAGAGGGCCCGGGTTCGATTCCCGACGGGGTGGAAACATTTCGACGTATTTCCTTACACCTGTTGTCATGTTCATCTAGCAGCAAATACGTACCTGGGTGTTAGTCGACTGGTGTGGGTCGCATCCTGGGGTACAAGATTGAGGACCCCAATGGAAATAAGACAGTTCTCAATGACGCACTGACTTTCTTGGGTGGCTAACCCTCCGGGGTTAAAAATCCGAAGAAAATCTTATCTCTTATCTTCCAAGCTCTAGTACACTTTTGGATTCTCCACACCGCACTCTGGTCTTCTCGTTGTTTCTGTTGCTCCTTGGCACGCACGTCTTCTGCACTTTGTGGTGACGTGTTCCGTCATTTCATTTAATGTTTTTACCTTTAGCTCACCCACTGCACCTCATGTAGGAATTTTCTCATACTTGTGTAGCCCCCTTTCTGGAAGTTCGGCTTCTCCCTTCCTTTTCGTGCTGTTTCCATCTTTATTGTTTACTCAGCTATGTATCCGAAACTCAGTACCACATGATCGCTAGTGCCGAGGAGACTTTCGTATGTGATATCCCTTTGTTAGTTCATCGAACTCCTCTCTCTCTCTGGTTGTGTCTGTAACATGTTAGTAGATGAAGTTTCCCTATACCATTTCCAGTATCTTGGCTCTCCACGTTTCTGGTCCCAATTTCTTTCCAGATTATCCTTGTCAATATCATTATGGCTCAAATCCCCCATGATGAGTAACTTTACCCTGCTCATGTGGGCCCTTCTGGCAATCTCAGCTAGTGTGTCCACTATCACTCTGTTCCTCTCATCTTATTCTTGTCTTGGGCTCCTGCTGTTCAGTGGCAGGTTGTACATCACTACTATCATCACTTTTGGACCCCGGTTTGAAGTGTTCCTACTATGTAGTTGTCTGCTACTCCTCTGACTAGTCCTCCCAACTCCTCACAACTACATTGGTTTTTGATGAGCAGTGCAACTCCTCCTTCTCCTCTGTTCCTTCTGTCTTTCCTCGGGACCTGAAAGCCAGATGGGAAGATTGCATCTGTTATCACCCCAGTGAGCTTTGTTTCTCTGATTGCTATGATGTCCGGGGATGCCTCGATGATTCTTTCCTGCCACTCCTCACTCTTATTTGTAATTCCATCTACTTTGGTTTACCATACTTACAGCTTCCTTTCCAGAAGTGTATTCTGGGGAAGGGAGGGGACAGTGCAGGCTGTGGGTATGATAGGCAAGTCTGGAATTTTGTGGTAGTCTGCTGTTGTGTTGATATTAGTGATGGGAGTGGGGTGGGGACTGTGTGGAGCATGACTCAGTTCTTGTTACTGTTTGGTTCTGTAGGCGGTTGTGTCTGCTGTTACCCCTCCCGACGTCCCAATGGCCTGATATCATTTCTTCAATCCCCTCACTGTCCACTGTTGTTACTCCACCAGCTCCTTGCTCCAATCAGGCATCGCTTCTATATTCTGCTTCAATAATTCTAGCTTCTCCTCCAGGCTCTGTGTCCTTGGCTCAGCAGCAAGAGCTTGTAACACTTACTTCTTGCTCTCTGTAGACATCTTCTCCACTGTGTGTTGCAAAAGTCGCTTAACCTTTTTTCCCACTCCCATTCCATTGTGCTGTTAATTCATTCTGACAGAGCTTCTTGTTTAGCTTCTTCGCCCTGCCATTTGTGCTCACCTATCTGTGGTTGCAGGGGTCGAGACTCAGCTCCAGGCCCTGCCTCTTCACTAACCGCTGCTAGGTCCTCTCTCTCCCTGCTCCATGAGCTTTATCATAAGCTATGTATGGTTCCTGCCTCCACTACGTCACTTGCCAGACTATTCCATTCCTGACAACTCTGTGACTGAAGAAATACTTCCTAACATCCCTGTGACTCATCTGAGTCTTCAACTTCCAACTGTGTCCCCTTGTTGTTGTGTCTCATCTCTGAAACATCCTGTCGCTATCCACTTTGTCAGTTCCTCTCAGTATTTTATATGTTGTTATCATATCCCCCCTATCCCTTCTGTCCTCCAGTGTCGTCAGTTCGCGTTCCCTTAACCTGTCCTCATAGGACATTCCCCTTAGCTCCGGGACCAGTCTTTTTGTAAACCTTTGCACTTTCTCTAATTTCTTTACGTGCTTGGCTAGGTGTGGGTTCCAAATTGGTGCTGGATACTCCAATACAGGCCTAACATACACGGTGTACAGGGTCTGGAACGATACCTTATTGAGATATTGGAATGCTATTCTTAGGTTTGCTAGGCGCCTGTATGCTGCAGCAGTTATTTGGTTGATGTGCGCCTTAGGATACGTGCCCGGTGTTATACTCACCCGAAGATCCTTTTCCTTGAGTGAGGTTTGTAGTCTCTGGCCTCCTAGACTGTACTCTGTCTGCGGTCTTCTTTGCCTTTCCCCAATCTTCATGATTTTGCACTTTGTGGGGTTGAACTCCGGGAGCGAGTTTCTGAACCAGGCCTGCAGCCTATCTAGATCCCTTTGTAGTTCTTCCTGGTCCTTGTTCAATTGAATTCTCATCACCCTCACATCTGCAAACAAGGACACTTCTGAGTCTATTCCTTCCGTCATGTCGTTCACATATATCAGAAACAGCACCGCTCCTAGGACTTACCTCTGTGGAACCCCGCTCGTCACAGGTGCCCATTCTAACACCTCGTCACGTACCATGACTCGCTGTAGTCTTCCCGGCAGTTATTTCCCGATCCATTGCAGTGCCTTCCCTATTATCCCTGCCTGGTCCTCTAGCTTTTGCATTCATCTCTTGTGTGGAACTGTGTTAAACGCATTCTTACAGTCCAAGAAAACGCATTATACCCACCCCTCTTTCTCTTTTGTCTTGGAAACATAAACACATATGCAGTTTAATGTGATCCTTTATTGACAACGTTTCGCCCACACAGTGGGCTTTTTCAAGTCACAAACAGATCTACCTGGGGTGGAAGGTACGGGAGTATTTATAGTCGGGTTCAGAATGCTGTCACCCTGTCACAGAACTCCAGTAGGTTTGTGACACAGGATTTCCCGTCCCTGAAACCGTGCTGGTTGTCGTCGATAAGCTCATTCGTTTCTAGGTGTTCCACAACTCTTCTGATAATTTTCTCCTTGAATTTGCCTACTATACATGTCAGTGACACTGGTCTGTAGTTTAATGCTTCGTGTCTGTCTCCTTTTTTAAAAATTGGGGCTACATTTGCTGTCTTTCATACCTCACGTAGTCACCCTGTTTCGATAGACGTGTTGAAGATTGTTAGTGGTACTCATAATGCCTCTGCTCCCTCCTTCAGGACCCATGGAGAGATGGTGTGTGTGTGTGTGTGTGTGTGTGTGTATGTGTGTGTGTGTGTGTGTGTGTGTGGTGTTTGTGTGTGTGTGTGGTCGAGTCTCAGCTCCTGGCTCAACCTGGTCGCCGGTCGCTACTAGGTTCTCTCCTGGCTTGGAAGGCTTGGACCAAAGCCATCACTTCTGCAGTAATATTAATTCTACTGTTTTTACGTATACTCCCCAAGCCCAGAATTATCGTTATGGTTACAGTGGCTACTACCAGCCATAACGCAGTGTACCACTACCATAAATACTATTACTTGCATTGCTTTCTTACTTCTATTAACTTCACTTTTATTTCTCTATTTTTTGTCGACCGTGGCCAATTGAACATCTCTGGTATTTACAGAACTATCTCCAGGGTGACACTGGCCACCGACAGCACATTACCAGCACAGTCAATGCATTGCGTCAAGAAAGCTCTTGTATCAAGTATAGTTGAATGCTATAATTGCAGTGTATGCAACCAGTTCATAAAAGAAATTCATGAACAGACTATTCCAGTGTTCTATAATTCTGTAAATAAGCCTTTGCCTGCATTTGTTTTAAAGTTCAATCTACGGAGATTCGATGTTTGTTTTATAATACAACCTTGAACTTCAAAAATATTTGAAGAGTGAGAACAAGGTGGTGATGGGTGAGGCAAGAGTGAGTACAGTCAACGAGAGTGAATGTCTTCTGAAGAGATAACATGTAAATATTAGCGAGTTCTGGGTGAGTGCTCAGTGACAGATAAGTTAACAAGAGAGAAAAAATGCTACTACTATTAGCCGAGCATTGCATGTTCTTGGTGTGACTTCATCCCAGATGATCCCTTACCAGACGTCAGGGAGAATCCAAACATGACGTCAAAAATTACCAGTGCATGTTATAGATGTGTTTTTTCAAGGACCTTAAAGGTTTTTTTAACAGGGTTCATTAAGGTCGTGCGTAAATTGACCAAGGACACATTGGCAGATATCTTACATAAGAAAAACGTAGGGACGTGACGAATCTGTAACAAGAGTGATGAAATGTCAACGATGTTCTCTGAAGATAAGTACAACTCCAGCACCAGACAGGGAACAATGTTGCTCAGAATCATCATCAGGAACTCAGGGTCAAGGAATGTGTGTTTTTGTTTAATTTTAAAAATATATTGGAGATGGTAATCTTGGGTAGACAGTAAATAAATAAAAATTAACCCTCTAATTCTCTCTCTCTCACTTTCTTTTCTACGGAGTGCGCAGGTTCGTGATATTTGGTCAATTAGCAAGAACTCATTTAAAATTAAGTCCTTTCTAAAATTTTCTCTTATACGTTTAAAGATATATTTTTTCGTTTATGTTAATGTAAAAATTAATAATTTTGTACCAAAAAAACCTTAGAAGATTTTATTAACACTTTGAATAAATTAAAGAGGACAGAAGGAAAAAAAAAAATTTTGTTTATTTAACGGAACCCAAATTAGTCGGGACATGCCTGCAGAATGTCACATTCAGGGTTTTAAATTGTTCCAAGTAGATAGAAGTATCGGGAAGGGGGGTGGGGTGGCATTGTATGTCCGAGATCGCTTGAACTGTTGCATAAAAACGGGTATTAAGTCTGAAGTAACACGTACAGAGTCTGTTTGGATAGAATTTTCAGAGGGACATGAAAAATTAATTTTAGGTGTGATATACCGTCCCCCAAATTTAGATAGGGACCAGGGGAGACTACTATGGGAGGAAATCGTTAAGGCCACAAGGCATGATAATGTAATTCTAGGAGACTTTAACTTTAGTCATATTGATTGGAATTTCTTGACTGGGAATTTAGAATCATACGATTTCTTAGAAGTAGTTCAGGATTGTTTTTTGAAGGAGTTTGTGACAGAACCTACAAGGGGTAATAACCTGCTTGACTTAGTTCTGGCAAACAATGAATCCCTTGTTAATAATTTAGAAGTTTCAGAGGAACTGGGTGCTAGCGACCACAAATCAATTACATGTAGAATTGAATGGAAGTATCATAGTAGGGATAACTCAGTAACAGTCCCAAATTTTCGCTTAGCAGATTACGATGGGCTTAGAGAACACTTATCATCTGTTGACTGGGGTAACGAAGAGAGCTATCAATATGACAGTTTTCTGAACACAATACATGCTGCTCAAAGAACGTTTATCCCTTATAAGGAAATTAGATCAAATAGAAATGACCCAAAATGGATGAATAATAGGCTGAAATATCTACTAGGGCATAAGAAAGGAATTTATAGGCGTATCAAAAGAGGCGAGGGTCATCTTATGAATCAGTATATTGACGTTAAGAGGGACATTAAAAAGGGGATAAGAAAAGCTAAAAGGGACTATGAAATTAAAGTTGCTAGGGATTCTAAAACTAACCCAAAAAGTTTTTTCCAGGTCTATAGAACAAAAGTCAGAGATAAGATAGGTCCCCTTAAAAATAACTATGGACATCTTACTGACAAAGAGAATGAAATGTGCTCGATTTTAAATAATTATTTTCTCTCGGTTTTTACACAGGAAGACACTAATAATATTCCGGTAATTAATTTTCATAGTGGATCAGAAGAAGATAAATTATGTAACATCACAGTCACTAGTGAAATGGTTGTGAAGCAGATAGACCGACTGAAGCAAAATAAGTCACCGGGTCCTGATGAGGTTTTTTCAAGGGTTCTAAAGGAATGCAAAATGGAAGTCTGTGAACCATTAACTAATATTTTTAATTTATCTCTTCAAACAGGTGTAGTGTCTGATATGTGGAAGATGGCTAATGTAATTCCTATTTTTAAAACAGGGGACAAGTCGTTACCGTCAAATTACCGCCCAATAAGCCTGACCTCAATTGTAGGCAAATTACTAGAGTCAATTATAGCTGAGATTATAAGAAGCCATCTCGATAAGCATAGCTTGATTAATGATACTCAGCATGGATTCACAAGAGGCCGGTCTTGTCTAACTAATTTATTAACTTTCTTCAGTAAAGCTTTTGAGGCTGTTGACCACGATAAAGAATTTGATATTATTTACTTAGATTTTAGTAAGGCATTTGATAGAGTTCCGCACCAAAGACTGTTGAAGAAAGTAGCAGCTCATGGCATTGGGGGAAGGGTGCTCTCGTGGATCGAGTCATGGCTCACAGACAGGAAGCAGAGAGTGTCCATAAATGGGGTTAAATCCGAGTGGGGATCAGTAACAAGTGGCGTTCCACAGGGATCAGTCTTGGGCCCGTTGTTGTTTATAATATATATCAATGATCTTGATGAAGGAATTACTAGTGATATGAGCAAATTCGCCGATGACACGAAGATAGGTAGGATAATTGATTCAAACGCAGATGTTAGGGAACTTCAGGAGGATTTAGACAAACTCTACTCTTGGTCAGAAAAGTGGCAGATGCAGTTCAATGTAGATAAATGCAAGGTTCTGAAGCTCGGGAGTGTCCATAACCCTAGCACTTATAAGTTAAATAATGTAGAACTTAGCCATACAGATTGCGAAAAGGACTTGGGGGTTATGGTAAGCAGCAACCTTAAACCAAGACAGCAATGCCTAAGCGTACGTAATAAGGCAAATAGATTACTGGGATTTATATCAAGAAGTGTAAGCAACAGAAGTCCAGAGGTCATACTGCAGCTTTATACATCATTAGTAAGGCCTCACCTAGATTATGCAGCTCAATTCTGGTCTCCATATTACAGAATGGACATAAATTCGTTAGAAAACATTCAGCGTAGGATGACTAAATTAATACATAGCATTAGAAATCTTCCTTATGAAGAAAGATTGAAGACTCTTAAGTTACATTCACTTGTTAGACGAAGAATGAGGGGAGACCTGATCGAAGTGTATAAGTGGAAGATAGGTATTAATAAAGGGGATATTAACAAGGTCTTGAGGATATCTCTCCAAGAGAGAACCCGCAGTAATGGATTTAAATTAGATAAGTTTAGATTTAGAAAGGACATAGGAAAGTATTGGTTTGGAAATAGGGTAGTTGATGAGTGGAACAGTCTACCTAGTTGGGTTATTGAGGCTAGGACTTTGGGTAGTTTCAAATTTAGATTGGATAAGTACATGAGTGGGAGGGGTTGGATTTGAGTGGGACTTGCACATCAGAGCTTGTTTCTTGGGTAGCATTGAAAATTGGGTTGGTCAAATGTTTGTTAGTGGGATGAATTGTAAAGGACCTGCCTAGTATGGGCCAACAGGGCTGCTGCAGTGTTCCTCTTTTCTTATGTTCTTATGTTCTTAAATAAAGTTACAGAACATAAATTATGTTGACATTTCTCGGATGAAACTCAAAATGAAGATAAAAAACTACTTTAATAAATGTATTAAAACCATCAGCTGATAAAACTTTGGAGAGAGAAGAACGTGACTATATAATTTTTAAAAATTTTTTTTAATTAAAACCACCAGAGATAAAAACCATTTTATTGCAATTAAGTATAAAAAGTGTGCAACTTGATAATGAAACTGTAAATAAATATTCTAGAGACTAATGTAATAATGTTTGTTACGCAACATTGTTAATACAAGTTGACATAGATGAATCACAGGGATGTTAGGAAGTATTTCTTCAGTCACAGAGTTGACAGGAAGTGGAATAGTCTGGGAAGTGATTAGTGGAGGCAGGATCCATACATATCTTTAAGAATAGGTATGATAAACCTTATGGAGCAGGAAGAGTGATCTAGTAGCGACCAGTGAATAGGCGGGGCCAGGAGCTGTGACTCGACCCCTGCAATCACACACATACAGTGTGTACTACTAACAACAATCTTCAACACAATTATGGTAACAGGACAACTACGTGAGGTGTGCAAGACAACAAATGTGCTCCCAGTTTTTAAGAAAGGATACAAACATTAAACTACAGACCAGTGTAACTGACACGTATAGCATGCAAAGTTATCAGAAGAATGGTTGAGCATCTAGAAAGGAATGAACTTATGCACGATAACCAGTATGCTTTCAAGGAGGGGAAATCCTGTGTCACAAACGTACCTAACCTAACCAAACGTTTTACGACAAGGAGACAGAAGTAAGAGAGGAGAGAGCGGGGTGGATAGACTGCATTTTCTTGGACTGTAAGAAGGCTTTCGATACAGTTCCGTATAAGGGATTAGTACAAAGGCTAAAGGAGCAGGCAGGAATAAAATGAAAGTCACAGCAATGGATCAAGGAATACTTAACAGTAAGGAAACAACGAGTAATGGTAAGTAGCAAGGTGTCAGAGTGGGCGCCTTTGACGAGCGGGTTTCCACAGGGGTAATAGGGTCGGTGATGTTTTGGTATATGCGAATGATATGACGGAAGGAATAGATTCAACTGGACGAGGATCAGGTAGGACTACAATAGGATCTGGACAGGCTGCAAGCCTGATGCAACAATTGGCTACTTTAGTTTAACCCCACCAAGTGCAAAGACATGAAGATTGATGAGGTCAAAGAAGACCACAGACGGAGTACACGCTAAGTGGTTAAAGACTGCAGGCCTCACTCAAGGAAAAGGATCTTCGGGTGAGTATCATACCGAGCACATCTCCTGAGGTGCACATCAACCAAATAACTGCTGCAGCATATAGCATTTCGACACCCGAGTAAGGGATTGTTCAAGACACTGTACATTTTGTAAGTCAGGCCTATATAGCAGTATGTAGCACCTGTATGGAACCCACGCCTGGTCAAGCACGTTAAGAAATTGGGGAAAATGCAAAGATTCGCATCAAGACTAGTTCCAGAGCTAAAGGGTATGTGCTACGAGGAGAGGTTAAGGGAACTCAACCTGATGACACTAGAGGACCGGAGAGACAAGGGGGGACATAATAACAACATATAAAATAACGAGAGGTATTGACAATGTGTACAGGGACAGAATGTTTCAAAAATGGGACACAGCAAGAACGGGTCTCAACCGGAAGTTGAAATCTCAGATGAGTCACAAGGATGTTGGGAAGTACTTCTTCAGTCAGAGAGTTGTCAGGAAGTCTAACAATATGAAGTGTGTAGTGGAGGCAGCATCCTTACATAGCTTTATGAAGAGGTACGATAAAGCTCTTGGAGCAGGCAGAGAGAGAGTGGACTTAATAGCGAACAGAGAAGAGGTGGGGATCATGAGCTGTGACTAGATGCCTGCAACCACAAATAGGTGAGCGCACACACTCACACACAACGACAATATGAAAATGACATAGGAGCGAAAGCCAAATCTGATCCGAAGCTATTGTACAGCCACATCAGGAGGAAGACAGCAGTCAAGGACCAGGTAATCAGGCTGAGGAAGGAAGGAGGGAAGATCACAAGAAATGACCGCAAAGTATGTGAGGAGCTCAACATGAGATTCAAAGAACTGTTCAATGAGGAGACAGAAGGGACTACAGAAAGACGGAGAGCTTGTTCTCAAAGGCGATGGGGCCGGATAACATCTCTCTATGGGTTCTGAGAGAGGAAGCAGAGGTGTTATGTGTACCACTAACAACAATATTCAACACATCTATCGAAACAGGGCGACTATCTGAGGTATGGAAGTCCCAGTTTTTAAAAAAGGAGACAGACACGAAGCATTAAACTACAAACCAGTGTCACTGACATGTATAGTATGCAAAGTCATGCAGAAGATTATCAGGAGAAGAGTGGTGGAGCACCTAGATAGGAATGAGCTTATCAACGACAACCAGCATGGTTTCAGGGATGGGAGATCCTGTGTCACAAACCTACTGGAGTTTCATGACAGGGTGAAAGAAGTAACACAAGACGGAGAGAGGGGTAGGTACATTCTGTTTTCTTGGACTGTAAGAAGGCGTTTTGACACAGTTCCATGCAAGAGATTAGTGGAAAAGCTAGAGGACCAGGCAAGGATAACAGAAAAGGCACTGCAATGGATCAAGGAATACCTGTCGGGAAGACTACAACGAGTCAATGTACGTGACGAGATGTCAGAGTGGGCGCCTGTGACGAGCGGGGTTCCACAGGGGTCAGTCCTAGGACCGGTGCTGTTTTTGATATATGTGAACAACAAGACGGAAGGAATAGACTCGGAAGTGTCCCTGTTTGCAGGTGATGTGAAGTTGATGAGAGAAATTCAATTGGACGAGGACCAGGGAGAACTTCAAAGGGATCTAGAAACTGGCTCCTGGCGTTCAACCACACCAAGTGCAAAGGCATGAAGATTTTGGAATGGCAAAGAAGACCGCGGACGGAGTACAGTCTAGGCAGCCAGAGACTACAAACCTCACTCAAGGAAAAGGATCTTGGGGTGAGTATAACACCAGGCACATCTGAGACGCACATCAACCAAATAACTGCTGCAGCATACGGGCGCCTAGCAAACCTAAGAACAGCATTCCGACATTAAAATTAAACTAAAATAAAAAATTGAAATTCTTTATTTCTCCATTGATATTACAATGTGGGGTTTATATATTATACAATATTATCGAATATTATAAATTACTTATTACAAAGAAGGCCACTAGTATGCCTAGGTAGGCCTAGGCATTTCCGGCAGACTAATACTAATTCTTACTCTATATTGACACAGGTTAATATAGATCATACTGATATTAAAGTGAGGTAGTTGTAGTAATTAACTAGATTTACAAAAGTGAGGTAGTTGAAAACATTTAAGAAATTAACAATTAGTTTATCAACGAGAATGGTGTGTTAAAGTTGCTATACTGGAGTGTCCTAGACAAACTACGACCAGCTGAAGTATCCTAGACAAACTACGACCAGCTGGAGTGTCCTAGACAAACTACGACCAGCTGGAGTGTCCTAGACAAACTACGACCAGCTGGAGTGTCCTAGACAAACTACGACCAGCTGGAGTGTCCTAGACAAACTACGACCAGCTGGAGTGTCCTAGACAAACTACGACCAGCTGGAGTGTCCTAGACAAACTACGACCAGCTGGAGTGTCCCAGACAAACTACGACCAGCTGGAGTGTCCTAGACAAACTACGACCAGCTGGAGTGTCCTAGACAAACTACGACCAGCTGGAGTGTCCTAGACAAACTACGACCAGCTGAAGTATCCTAGACAAACTACGACCAGCTGGAGTGTCCTAGACAAACTCCGACCAGCTGGAGTGTCCTAGACAAACTACGACCAGCTGGAGTGTCCTAGACAAACTACGACCAGCTGGAGTGTCCTAGACAAACTACGACCAGCTGGAGTGTCCCAGACAAATTACGACCAGCTGGAGTGTCCTAGACAAACTACGACCAGCTGGAGTGTCCTAGACAAACTACGACCAGCTGGAGTGTCCTAGACAAACTACGACCAGCTGGAGTGTCCTAGACAAACTACGACCAGCTGGAGTGTCCTAGACAAACTACGACCAGCTGGAGTGTCCTAGACAAACTACGACCAGCTGGAGTGTCCTAGACAAACTACGACCAGCTGGAGTGTCCTAGACAAACTACGACCAGCTGGAGTGTCCTAGACAAACTACGACCAGCTGGAGTGTCCTAGACAAACTACGACCAGCTGGAGTGTCCTAGACAAACTACGACCAGCTGGAGTGTCCTAGACAAACTACGACCAGCTGGAGTGTCCTAGACAAACTACGACCAGCTGGAGTGTCCTAGACAAACTACGACCAGCTGGAGTGTCCTAGACAAACTACGACCAGCTGGAGTGTCCTAGACAAACTACGACCAGCTGGAGTGTCCTAGACAAACTACGACCAGCTGGAGTGTCCTAGACAAACTACGACCAGCTGGAGTGTCCTAGACAAACTACGACCAGCTGGAGTGTCCTAGACAAACTACGACCAGCTGGAGTGTCCTAGACAAACTACGACCAGCTGGAGTGTCCTAGACAAACTACGACCAGCTGGAGTGTCCTAGACAAACTACGACCAGCTGGAGTGTCCTAGACAAACTACGACCAGCTGGAGTGTCCTAGACAAACTACGACCAGCTGGAGTGTCCTAGACAAACTACGACCAGCTGGAGTGTCCTAGACAAACTACGACCAGCTGGAGTGTCCTAGACAAACTACGACCAGCTGGAGTGTCCTAGACAAACTACGACCAGCTGGAGTGTCCTAGACAAACTACGACCAGCTGGAGTGTCCTAGACAAACTACGACCAGCTGGAGTGTCCTAGACAAACTACGACCAGCTGGAGTGTCCTAGACAAACTACGACCAGCTGGAGTGTCCTAGACAAACTACGACCAGCTGGAGTGTCCTAGACAAACTACGACCAGCTGGAGTGTCCTAGACAAACTACGACCAGCTGGAGTGTCCTAGACAAACTACGACCAGCTGGAGTGTCCTAGACAAACTACGACCAGCTGGAGTGTCCTAGACAAACTACGACCAGCTGGAGTGTCCTAGACAAACTACGACCAGCTGGAGTGTCCTAGACAAACTACGACCAGCTGGAGTGTCCTAGACAAACTACGACCAGCTGGAGTGTCCTAGACAAACTACGACCAGCTGGAGTGTCCTAGACAAACTACGACCAGCTGGAGTGTCCTAGACAAACTACGACCAGCTGGAGTGTCCTAGACAAACTACGACCAGCTGGAGTGTCCTAGACAAACTACGACCAGCTGGAGTGTCCTAGACAAACTACGACCAGCTGGAGTGTCCTAGACAAACTACGACCAGCTGGAGTGTCCTAGACAAACTACGACCAGCTGGAGTGTCCTAGACAAACTACGACCAGCTGGAGTGTCCTAGACAAACTACGACCAGCTGGAGTGTCCTAGACAAACTACGACCAGCTGGAGTGTCCTAGACAAACTACGACCAGCTGGAGTGTCCTAGACAAACTACGACCAGCTGGAGTGTCCTAGACAAACTACGACCAGCTGGAGTGTCCTAGACAAACTACGACCAGCTGGAGTGTCCTAGACAAACTACGACCAGCTGGAGTGTCCTAGACAAACTACGACCAGCTGGAGTGTCCTAGACAAACTACGACCAGCTGGAGTGTCCTAGACAAACTACGACCAGCTGGAGTGTCCTAGACAAACTACGACCAGCTGGAGTGTCCTAGACAAACTACGACCAGCTGGAGTGTCCTAGACAAACTACGACCAGCTGGAGTGTCCTAGACAAACTACGACCAGCTGGAGTGTCCTAGACAAACTACGACCAGCTGGAGTGTCCTAGACAAACTACGACCAGCTGGAGTGTCCTAGACAAACTACGACCAGCTGGAGTGTCCTAGACAAACTACGACCAGCTGGAGTGTCCTAGACAAACTACGACCAGCTGGAGTGTCCTAGACAAACTACGACCAGCTGGAGTGTCCTAGACAAACTACGACCAGCTGGAGTGTCCTAGACAAACTACGACCAGCTGGAGTGTCCTAGACAAACTACGACCAGCTGGAGTGTCCTAGACAAACTACGACCAGCTGGAGTGTCCTAGACAAACTACGACCAGCTGGAGTGTACGACCTAGACAAGTGTCCTAGACAAACTACGACCAGCTGGAGTGTACGACCAGCTGGAGTGTCTACTAGACCTAGCCAAACTACGACCAGCTGGAGTGTCCTAGACAAACTACGACCAGCTGGAGTGTCCTAGACAAACTACGACCAGCTGGAGTGTCCTAGACAAACTACGACCAGCTGGAGTGTCCTAGACAAACTACGACCAGCTGGAGTGTCCTAGACAAACTACGACCAGCTGGAGTGTCCTAGACAAACTACGACCAGCTGGAGTGTCCTAGACAAACTACGACCAGCTGGAGTGTCCTAGACAAACTACGACCAGCTGGAGTGTCCTAGACAAACTACGACCAGCTGGAGTGTCCTAGACAAACTACGACCAGCTGGAGTGTCCTAGACAAACTACGACCAGCTGGAGTGTCCTAGACAAACTACGACCAGCTGGAGTGTCCTAGACAAACTACGACCAGCTGGAGTGTCCTAGACAAACTACGACCAGCTGGAGTGTCCTAGACAAACTACGACCAGCTGGAGTGTCCTAGACAAACTACGACCAGCTGGAGTGTCCTAGACAAACTACGACCAGCTGGAGTGTCCTAGACAAACTACGACCAGCTGGAGTGTCCTAGACAAACTACGACCAGCTGGAGTGTCCTAGACAAACTACGACCAGCTGGAGTGTCCTAGACAAACTACGACCAGCTGGAGTGTCCTAGACAAACTACGACCAGCTGGAGTGTCCTAGACAAACTACGACCAGCTGGAGTGTCCTAGACAAACTACGACCAGCTGGAGTGTCCTAGACAAACTACGACCAGCTGGAGTGTCCTAGACAAACTACGACCAGCTGGAGTGTCCTAGACAAACTACGACCAGCTGGAGTGTCCTAGACAAACTACGACCAGCTGGAGTGTCCTAGACAAACTACGACCAGCTGGAGTGTCCTAGACAAACTACGACCAGCTGGAGTGTCCTAGACAAACTACGACCAGCTGGAGTGTCCTAGACAAACTACGACCAGCTGGAGTGTCCTAGACAAACTACGACCAGCTGGAGTGTCCTAGACAAACTACGACCAGCTGGAGTGTCCTAGACAAACTACGACCAGCTGGAGTGTCCTAGACAAACTACGACCAGCTGGAGTGTCCTAGACAAACTACGACCAGCTGGAGTGTCCTAGACAAACTACGACCAGCTGGAGAGTCCTAGACAAGTGTCCTAGACTACGACCAGCTGGAGTGTCCTAGACAAACTACGACCAGCTGGAGTGTCCTAGACAAACTACGACCAGCTGGAGTGTCCTAGACAAACTACGACCAGCTGGAGTGTCCTAGACAAACTACGACCAGCTGGAGTGTCCTAGACAAACTACGACCAGCTGGAGTGTCCTAGACAAACTACGACCAGCTGGAGTGTCCTAGACAAACTACGACCAGCTGGAGTGTCCTAGACAAACTACGACCAGCTGGAGTGTCCTAGACAAACTACGACCAGCTGGAGTGTCCTAGACAAACTACGACCAGCTGGAGTGTCCTAGACAAACTACGACCAGCTGGAGTGTCCTAGACAAACTACGACCAGCTGGAGTGTCCTAGACAAACTACGACCAGCTGGAGTGTCCTAGACAAACTACGACCAGCTGGAGTGTCCTAGACAAACTACGACCAGCTGGAGTGTCCTAGACAAACTACGACCAGCTGGAGTGTCCTAGACAAACTACGACCAGCTGGAGTGTCCTAGACAAACTACGACCAGCTGGAGTGTCCTAGACAAACTACGACCAGCTGGAGTGTCCCAGACAAACTACGACCAGCTGGAGTGTCCTAGACAAACTACGACCAGCTGGAGTGTCCTAGACAAACTACGACCAGCTGGAGTGTCCTAGACAAACTACGACCAGCTGGAGTGTCCTAGACAAACTACGACCAGCTGGAGTGTCCTAGACAAACTACGACCAGCTGGAGTGACCTAGACAAACTATATCAGCTTAACAATTACGAAGCAAAAGCTATATTCAGAATTTTATGTTTCCAGTCATTAGTGTAAATTATGGGGAGTTATAGATATTAAATAAGTTTATTTTGTTTGGGATATGTCTACGTTAAGGTAGTTTTTATGTGGTTAGGTACCGGTGGGGTGTGTTAGGTACCGGTGGGGTGTGTTAGGTACCGGTGGGGTGTGTTAGTTACCGGTGGGGTGTGTTAGGTACCGGTGGGGTGTGTTAGGTACCGGTGGGGTGTGTTAGATACTAGTGGGGTGTGTTAGGTACCGGTGGGGTGTGTTAGGTATCGGTGGGGTGTGTTAGATACTAGTGGGGTGTGTTAGGTACCGGTGGGGTGTGTTAGGTATCGGTGGGGTGTGTTAGGTACCGGTGGGGTGTGTTAGATACTAGTGGGGTGTGTTAGGTACCGGTGGGGTGTGTTAGGTATCGGTGGGGTGTGTTAGGTACCGGTGGGGTGTGTTAGGTACCGGTGGGGTGTGTTAGGTACCAGTGGGGTGCGTTAGGTACCGGTGGGGTGTGTTAGGTACCAGTGGGGTGTGTTAGGTACCGGTGGGGTGTGTTAGGTACCAGTGGGGTGCGTTAGGTACCGGTGGGGTGTGTTAGGTACCGGTGGGGTGTGTTAGGTACCGGTGGTGTGTGTTAGGTACTGGTGGGGTGTGTTAGGTACCGGCGGGGTGTGTTAGGTACCGGTGGGGTGTGTTAGGTACCGGTGGGGTGGGTTAGGTACCGGGGGGGTGTGTGTTAGGTACCGGTGGGTGTGTGTTAGGTACCGGTGGGGTGTGTTAGGTACCGGTGGGGTGTGTTAGGTACCGGTGGGGTGTGTTAGGTACCGGTGGGGTGTGTTAGGTACCGGTGGGGTGTGTTAGGTACCGGTGGGGTGTGTTAGGTACCGGTGGGGTGTGTTAGGTACCGGTGGGGTGTGTTAGGTACCGGTGGGGTGTGTTAGGTACCGGTGGGGTGTGTTAGGTAGCGGTGGGGTGTGTTAGGTACCGGTGGGGTGTGTTAGGTACCGGTGGGGTGTGTTAGGTACCGGTGGGGTGTGTTAGGTACCGGTGGGGTGTGTTAGGTACAGGTGTGTGGTACCGGTAGGTACCGGTGGGTGAGGTACCGGTGGGGTGTGTTAGGTACCGGTGGGGTGTGTTAGGTACCGGTGGGGTGTGTTAGGTACCGGTGGGGTGTGTTAGGTACCGGTGGGGTGTGTTAGGTACCGGTGGGGTGTGTTAGGTACCGGTGGGGTGTGTTAGGTACCGGTGGGGTGTGTTAGGTACCGGTGGGGTGTGTTAGGTACCGGTGGGGTGTGTTAGGTACCGGTGGTGTGTGTTAGGTACCGGTGGGGTGTGTTAGGTACCGGTGGGGTGTGTTAGGTACCGGTGGGGTGTGTTAGGTACCGGTGGTGTGTGTGTGTTAGGTACCGGTGGGGTGTGTTAGGTACCGGTGGTGTGTGTTAGGTACCGGTGGGGTGTGTTAGGTACCGGTGGGGTGTGTTAGGTACCGGTGGGGTGTGTTAGGTACCGGTGGGGTGTGTTAGGTACCGGTGGGGTGTGTTAGGTACCGGTGGGGTGTGTTAGGTACCAGTGGGGTGTGTTAGGTACAGGTGGGGTGTGTTAGGTACCGTGTAGTGTGTTAGGTACCGGTGTTGTGTGTTAGGTACCAGTGGGGTGTGTTAGCTACCGGTGGTGTGTGTTAGGTACCGGTGGGGTGTGTTAGGTACCAGTGGGGTGTGTTAGGTACCGGTGGAGGTACCGGTGATGTGTGTTAGGTACCGGTGGTGTGTGTTAGGTACCGGTGGTGTGTGTTAGGTACCGGTGGTGTGTGTTAGGTACCGGTGGTGTGTGTTAGGTACCGGTGGTGTGTGTTAGGTACCGGTGGTGTGTGTTAGGTACCGGTGGGGTGTGTTAGGTACCGGTGGTGTGTGTTAGGTACCGGTGGTGTGTGTTAGGTACCGGTGGTGTGTGTTAGGTACCGGTGGTGTGTGTTAGGTACCGGTGGTGTATGTTAGCTACCGGTGGTGTATGTTAAATACCGGTGGGGTGTGTTAGGTACCGGTGGGGTGTGTTAGGTACCGGTGGGGTGTGTTAGGTACCGGTGGTGTGTGTTAGGTACCGGTGGTGTGTGTTAGGTACCGGTGGGGTGTGTTAGGTACCGGTGGTGTGTGTTAGGTACCGGTGGGGTGTGTTAGATACCGGTGGAGTGTGTTAGGGAGATAAGGTATTTTTTAACGGTGCTTTTGAAAATGGTGGATGAGTCGGCAGTTCTAGAGTTTTCAGGCGGGAGTTCCATAATTTAGGCCCTTTTATGTACATTGAATTTTTGTATAGATTTAGCCGGACACGAGGAATGTCATAGAGAAGCTTGTGTCTGGTATTATGCCTATGGGTCCTGTCACAACTATCAAGAAAGTGTTTTAGTTCGGGGTTAATATTGGAATTTATGGTTCTGTAAATGTAGATTGCAGAGTAGTAAGTGTGGATGTTCAGAACAGTGAGTAAGTTTAGGTCTTTGAAGAGTGGGGGGGAGGGCTGCCTAACATTGGATTGTGTGATAATTCTTAGTGCGGCTTTTTGTTGGGTTGTTATTGGGTTTAGGTGGGTAATTGCTGCTGATCCCCAAGCACAAATGACATATGCAAGGTAGGGATAGATGAGTGAATAGTATAGTGTGAGATGGGCTGATTGTGGTACGTAATATGGTATCTTAGAGAGGATCCTAACAGTTTTGGATACTTTTTTTGTTTTGTGTTGGATATGGGTGCTGAAATTCGGGGTGCTGTCTAGGTGTAGGCCCAAGAATTTGCCCTCATTATGCTTATCAATAGGAGCACTGTCGATCTTAATGTCGAGTTGTGCAAGACCTGTTCTGTTACCAAACAGAATATAGAATGTTTTGTCAGTGTTAAGTGTAAGCTTATTGGCAGTCATCCAGGTTGATATTTTTAGGAGCTCTTCGTTAACAATGGTGTTGAGCGAGGCAAGATTTGGGTGGGGGATGACATAAGTCGTGTCGTCAGCAAGGAGAATTGGTTTCAGGTGTTGTGATACGTTGGAAAGATTTGAAACCCATGGGAAAGTGCAAAGGTTTGCAACAACACTGGTCCCAGAGCTAAGAGGAATGTTCTACGAGCAGAGGTTAAGGGAAATCGGTATGACGACACTGGAGGACAGGAGGGTTAGGGGAGGCTTGATAACGACATATAAAATACTGCGAGAAATTGACAAGATGGACAAAGACAGGATGTTCCAGAGATGAGACACAGAAACAAGGGGTCACAATTGGAAGTTGAAGACTCCTATGAGTCAAAGGGATGTTAGGAAGTATTTCTTCAGTCATAGAGTTGTCAGGCAGTGGAATAGCCAAGGAAGTAACGTAGTGGAGGCAGGAACCATACATAGTTATAAGACGAGGTTTGATAAAGCTCATGGAGCAGGGAGAGAGAGGACCCAGTAGCAGTCAGTGAAGAGGTGCTTCAGGAGTTAAGACTCGACCCCTGCAACCACAAATAGGTGAGTACACACACACACTTAGTCTTGGACTCAAGTCACGAGAAGCCACTTACTGGTTTGCTGGTCAGGCTAACGAGGTTCTGTTCTTCAGGTGAATAAGGTTCCACAGTGAGGTGATGAAGGTTCCACATCTATGTGAATAAGGTTCCACAGCCTAATTAATAAGGTTCGAAGCCTGGTTAATAAGGTTCCACTACCTGGTTAATAAGGTTCCACAGCCTGGTTATTAAGGTTCAGCAGTAAGATTAATAAGGTTTCACAGCCTGGTGAATAAGGTTCCACAGGCTGGTGAATGAGGTTCCACAGGCTGGTGAATGAGGTTCACAGCCTGGTGAATGAGGTTCCACAGCCTGGTGAATAAGGTTCCACAGGCTGGTGAATGAGGTTCCACAGGCTGGTGAATGAGGTTCACAGCCTGGTTAATAAGGTTCCACTACCTGGTTAATAAGGTTCACAGCCTGACTAATAAGGTTCCACTACCTGGTTAATAAGGTTCCACAGCCTGGTTATTAAGGTTCAAAAGTCAGATTAATAAGGTTCCACAGCCTGGTGAATGAGGTTCCACAGCCTGGTGAATAAGGTTCCACAGCCTGGTTAATAAGGTTCCACAGCCTGGTGAATGAGGTTCCACAGCCTGGTTAATAAGGTTCCACAGCCTGGTTAATAAGGTTCCACAGCCTGGTTAATAAGGTTCCACAACCTGGTTAGTAAGGTTCCACTACCTGGTTAATAAGGTTCCACAACCTGGTTGATATGGTTCCACATTCTGGTTAATAAGGTTCCACTACCTGGTTAATAAGGTTCACAGCCTGGTTAATAAGGTTCCACTACCTGGTTAATAAGGTTCCACTACCTGGTTAATAAGGTTCCACAACCTGGTTAATAAGGTTCCACAACCTGGTTAATAAGGTTCCGCTACCTGGTTAATAAGGTTCCACAACCTGGTTAATAAGGTTCCACAATCTGGTTAATAAGATTCCACTATCTGGTTAATAAGGTTCCACAACCTGGTTCATAAGGTTAGACAACCTGGTTAATAAGGTTCCACAACCTGGTTAATAAGGTTCCACTACCTGGTTAATAAGGTTCTCAGCCTACCTGGAGTCTACCTGTAGGGCATTCCGGGGATCAACGCCCCCGCGGCCCGGTCCATTACCAGACCTTCCGGTGGATCATGGCCTGATCAACGAGGTTGTTACTGCTGGCCACACGCAATCCAACGTACGAACCACAGCCCGGCTGATCCGGCACCGACTTTAGGTATCTGTCCAGCTCCCTCTTGAAGACAACCAGGGATCTACTGGTAATTTCCCTTATTGCTGGTGGGAGGCTGCCGAACAGTCTTGGGCCCCTGACACTTATTGCGTTTTTCCTTAGTGTACCAGTGGCCCCCCTACTTTTCACTGGGGGTATGTTGCATCGCCTGCCAAGTCTTTTGCTTTCGTAGGGAGTGATTTCTGTGTGCAGATTAGGAACCAGTCCCTCCAGAAACTTCCAGGTGTAGATTATGATATATCTCTCTCGCCTGCGCTCTATTGAGTACAAGTCAAGTGCTTCCAGGCGTTCCCAGCAGTTATGGTGCTTGACAGAACTTATAAGTGCAGTAAAGGTTCTCTGTACATTCTCTAGATCTGCAATTTCACCTGCCTTGAATGGGGATGTTAATGTACAGCAGTATTCCAGCCTAGAGAGAGTAAGTGATTTAATAAGGTTCCACAGCCTGGTTAATAAGGTTCACAGCCTGGTTAATAAGGTTCCACAGCCTGGTTAATAAGGTTCACAGCCTGGTTAATAAAGTTCACAGCCTGGTTAATACGGTTCTACAGCCAGGTTAATAAGGTTCCACTACCTGGTTAATAAGGTTCACAGCCTGATTAATAAGGTTCCACAGCCTGGTTAATAAGGTTCACAGCCTGGTTAATACGGTTCTACAGCCAGGTTAATAAGGTTCCACAGCCTGGTTAATAAGGTTCCACTACCTGGTCAATAAGATTCACAGCCTGGTTAATAAAGTTTGTAGCTTGGTTAATAAGGTTTACAGCCTGGTTAATAATGTTCACAGCCTGGTTAATAAGGTTCACAGCCTGGTTAATAAGGTTCCACAGCCTGGCTAATAAGGTTCCACTACCTGGTTAAAAGGGTTCACAGCCTGGTTAATAAGGTTCACAGCCTGGTTAGTAAGGTTCACAGCCAGGTTAATAAGGTTCCACAGCCTGGTTAATGAGGTTCCACAGCCTGGTTAATAAGGTTCACAGCCTGGTTAATAAGGTTCACAGCCTGGTTAATAAGATTCACAGATTGGTTAATAAGGTTCACAGTTTGGTTAATAAGGTTCCACAGCCTGGTTAATAAGGTTCACAGCCTGGTTAATAAGACTCACAACCTTGTTAATAAGGTTCCACAGCCAGGTTAATAAGGTTCTCAGCCTGGTTAATATAGTTCCACAGTCAGGTTAATAAGGTTCATAGCCTGGTTAATAATTTTCAAAGCCTGGTTAATAAGGTTCACAGCCTGGTTAATATAGTTCCACAGCCAGGTTAATAAGGTTCATAGCCTGGTTAATAATTTTCAAGGCCTGGTTAATAAGGTTCGCAGCCAGGTTAATAAGGTTCACAGCCTGGTTAATATGGTTCCACAGCCTGGTTACTAAGGTTCACAGCCTGGTTAATAAGGTACCACAGCAAGCTAAGTGAGTGAAAGTCTTTACCTGCCATGCTACCCTCTTCTTCCTCGGATCCTACATAGTACCAACTTTACAGAAGGAACTGTGACCCTCATCGGGTATAGCAGTTCCTTGAGAATATAATAACAATTTACCCGTCACTCAAACTGGTAAATACTTCACCAGACGGGTAAATCCTCCTCCAGGCCGGGTAAATACTCTACTAGACCGGGTAAATACTCTACTAGACCGGGTAAATACCTTGCTAGATCGGGTAATTATTTCATCAGACGGGTAAATCCTTCTTCAGACCTGGTAAATACTCTACCAGACAAATAAATACTCCTCAAAACCGGATAAATACTCCAACACACCCGGTAAATACTCAACCAGACCTAGTAAATACTCCATCAGACAGGTAAATACTCCATCAGACAGATAAATACTTCATAGACTGCTAAATACTTCACCAGACGGGTAAATCCTACTCCAGTCCGGATAAATACTCCATCAGCCCAGGTAAATACTCCACCAGACCGGGTAAATACTCCACCAGACCGGGTAAATACTCCACCAGACCGGGTAAATACTCCACCAGACCGGGTAAATACTCCACCAGACAAGGTAAATACTCCACCAGACCGGGTAAATACTCCACCAGACAAGGTAAATACTCCACCAGACAAGGTAAATACTCCACCAGACCGGGTAAATACTCCACCAGACAAGGTAAATACTCCACCAGACAAGGTAAATACTCCACCAGACCGGGTAAATACTCCACCAGACAAGGTAAATACTCCACCAGACCGGGTAAATACTCCACCAGACAAGGTAAATACTCCACCAGACAAGGTAAATACTCCACCAGACCGGGTGAATACTCTATCCAGACAGATAAATACTTCCTCAGACGGGTAAATCCTGCAGGCGGCCATGTAAACCTCTCCTCACCAGCCTGGTGAACACCTGACCCACACAAGGTGTAGCTCTGGGTGAAGTTGGTCAGGTCCAACAACGAGTGTAACTTGACACAACTCGACACACAGCTACAGTTTGTCTATTAAACTATCACCTGTGTTTCGTCTTCCATTCTTGCTTCTCAACACATAACAGCTGCGGTTGAAGCTCGCACTTCGGTAGTTGAAAACATTTTCCACTTCCTCAAATAAATAACAAAAAGGCACAATACCGTGACTGGAACGATACACAAATAACCCGCACATAAAAGAGAGAAGCTTACGACGACGTTTCGGTCCGACTTGGACCATTTACAAAGTCACACAGTGTGACTTTGTCAATGGCCAAGTCGGACCGAAACGTCGTTGTAAGCTTCTCTCTTTTATGTGCGGGTTATTTGTGTATCCACTTCCTCCTTTTTCTGTGCTAGAGAGAGAAGGGGGATTACGACGGTCAGGAAGCAAAGCAGGCAGGCAAGTATGAAGGTAAGCAGGCAGGAAAACAGACAGGCAAGTAGGCAGGTAAGCAGGCAGGCAAGCAGGTACGCAAGCATGCAGGCAGGTAAGCAGGCAGGCAAGCAGGCAGGCAAGCAGGTAGGCAAGCAGGCGGGCAAGTAGGCAGGTAAGCAGGCAGGCAAGCAGGCAGGTAGGCAGGCAGGCAAGCAGGTACGCAAGCAGGCAGGCAAGCAGGTAGGTATTCATGAATGCAGGCAAGTTTTCTGGCAGGCACATGGGAAGGTGACCAGGTATGAAGGTAGAGAGGAAGGCAGATCGGCACGCAAAACGGTATGTATGTATATGTATGTATGTATGTATGTATGTATGTATGTATGTATGTATGTATATGTATGTATGTGTGTATGTATGTATGTATGTACTCACCTGTTTGTAATTTTCAGGAGTCGAATCACAGCTCCTGGCCCCGTCTCTTCGCTGGTCGCTACTAGGTTCACTCTCTCCCTGCTCCATGAACTTTATCGTACCTCTTCTTAAAGCTTTGTATGGATCTTGCCTCCACCATATCACTCTAGATTATTCAACTTCATGTATGTATGTACTCACCTATTTGTGGCTGCAGGGGTCGATTCATAGCCCCTGGCCCCGGCTGTTCACTGATCGCTACTTGGGCCTCTCTCTCCTTGTTCTATGACCTTCATCATACCTCGTCTTAAAACTATGTAGGGTTCCTGCCTCCATTATGTCACTTGTCAGACTATTCCACTTCCTGACAACTCTGTGGCTAAAGATATACTTCCTAACATCCATTTGACTCATCTGGCTCATCATCTTCCAATTGTTACCCCTTGTTTCCGTGTTCCATCTCTGGAACATCCTGTCTCTGTCCACCTTGTCAATTCTTGGCAGTATTTTGTATGTCTTTATCATGTCTCCCCTAACTGTCCTGTCCTTCAGGGTCGTCAGACCAATTTCCCTTAACCTTTCTTCGTAGGACATTCCCTCTTAATGGAACTAGACTTGCTGCAAACTATTGCACTTTCTCTAATTTCTTTACTTGCTTGACCAGGTGTGGGTTCCAAACTGGTGCTGCATACTCCAGTATGGGCCTGACGTAGACGGTGTACAGAGTCTTGAACGATTCCTTCCTGAGGTATAGGAACGCTATTCTCAGGGTTGCCAGGCGCTCATATGCTGCAACAGTTATCCGGTTGATGTGCGCCTCAGATGTGCCCGGTATTATACTCATCCCAAGATCCTTTTCCTTGAGTGAGGTTTGCAGTCTTTGGCCACCTAGTCTATATTCTGTCTGCGGCCTTCTTTGCCCTTCCCCGATCTTCATGACTTTGCATTTGGCGGGGTTAAATTCGAGGAGCCAGTTGTTGGATCAAGCTTGCAGCCTGCCCAGGTCTTTTTGTAGTCCTGCCTGATCCTTATCCGATTTAATTCTCCTCATTAACTTCCCATCATCTGCAAACAGGGACACTTCTGAGTCTATCCCTTCCGTCATGTAATTCACACATACCAAAAATAGTACTGGTCCTAGGACTGACCCCTGTGGAACCCCGCTCGTCACAGGCGCTGACTCTAACACATCATCACGTACCATGACTCGTTGGTGTTTCCCTGTCAGGTATTCTCTGATCCATTGCAGTGCCCTTCCTGTTACGCATGCCTGATCCTGATATGCATGCCACCCCTCTCTCTCGTGTCTTACTTCTGTTACCTTGTCTTATTAAAACTCTAGTAGGTTAGTGACACAAGACTTTCCTTCCCTGAATTCGTTCTGGTTGTCGTTTATAAGCTTCCTCCGTTCTAGGTGCTCCACCACTCTCCTCCTGATAATCTTCTCCATGACTTTGCATACTAAACACGTCAGTGACACTGGTCTGTAGTTTAGTGCCTCGTGTCTGTCTCCTTTCTTAAAACTGAGTTGCAGTGTCTGACAGTGTCCTGTCAGACACTGCAACTTCTTGGGATCTTAATACTTGGGTATTCTTCGCTTGCCTAACCCTTGGGCACGACCTACTTCCACATTGAACAAATGTGACAACACCTACGACTGCTGCACCTCTCCTGCCTACGGTTTATAAGTTCCTTCTCAGCACTTATGCCGTATTCTATTCAAGATTGATGGACTGACCACTTCGACTAAAGGCTGAGGGACTGATTACCTCATTCTCCTCCTGTTCTTCAAGATTCTCCTTTGTATGGACTGATGAAGCCACTGTGTGGCGAAACGCTTCCTCAATAAAGATACCCAAGAGTTGCACATGTGTCTAATTTATCAACTGATTTTCCTACCAATTCTCTTTCCCACTGAACCTCGTGCAAGAAGTTTCTCATGCCTATGTAGTCCCCCCCTTTTGTAGTTTGGTTTCTCCCATCCTAATCCTTTCCACTTGTAACTCTACTATGTATTCAAAGCTCAGAACCACATGATCACTAGCTCCGCGGGGCCTTTCATATGTGATATCCTTGATGTCCGAGCTAGTTCATCCTCACCTCTCTCTCTGGTAGTGTCCCTAACATGTTGATGAATGAGTTTTTCCAGTGCCACATCCATCATCTTGGCTCTCCATATTTTGGGATCCCCATGTGGCTCCAGGTTTTCCCAATCAATCTCCTTGTGACTGAAATCACCCATAAGTAGTAATTTTGCTCTACCCGTGTGAGCTCTTCTGACCACCTCAGCTAGTGTATCCACCATTGCCCTGTTGCTCTTTTCATATTTTTCTCATGGCCTGTAGTTCTGTAGCGGGTTGTACATTGCTGCAATGACTACCTTATGTCCCCCAGGCTGAATTGCACCATTTTGTCCATTCCTTCAATTTCCTCAAATCCCCATCGGTTTTTAATGAGCAGTGCAACTCCTCCTCCCCCTATGCTCCCTCTATCTTTCCTCAGGATCTAATATCCGGGTGGGAAGATTACGTCTGTTATCATCCGGGTGAGTTATGTTTCTGTAAGTGCTATGATATCTGGGGATGTCTCCTTGATTCTTTCATGCCACCCCTCACATTTATTTGTTATTCCATTTGCATTCGTATACGAAACCCTTAAGTTATTTTCTGGGGAGAACGTTGGGGTTGGGGGAGCGGAAGACCTGACGCGAGAACTATTCAGGGTTTCTGTGGGTGATGTGGAGGGTGGGAGCAATGCGTACGGTGTGTGGGTTTTGGGTTAGATTGTTTGGTTGCATTGGGGTTGTATGCATGTATGTATGCATGTGCGTGTGTATTTATTGATGTATGTATGTATTTAAGTATGTATGTGTGTATGTACGTATATATATGTATGTATATTTATATGTTTGCATTTATGTATCCACGTATCCATATCTATATGAAGGTATGTATGTAGGTATATATACGAAAGTCAGTAAGCAGGGATGTAGAAAAACAGGAAGACAGGAAAGCAGGCAACAAATCAGGCAGGCAGACAGGCAGCCACGGAGGCAGGCAGACAGGCAGCCACGGTGGCAGGCAGACAAGCAGCCACGGAGGCAGGCAGACAGGCAGCCACGGTGGCAGGCAGACAAGCAGCCACGGAGGCAAGCAGACAGGCAGCCACGGAGTCAGTCAGACAGGCAGCCACGGAAGCAGGCAGACAGGCAGCCACGGTGGCAGGCAGACAAGCAGCTGGCAAAAAGGGCAGATAGGCAGGCTGGAACACAATCCCCGGATGGTCGTCATCCAAGGCCGTCGTGGTCTAGTTTTCTCTTGAGTCTGTTCTTTGATCCTCACTAAAAACTGAAGCAGAGCTTCGTTACGCTCACCTCGGGCGATCACTAAGTTCCCAGGAGCTTTTTGTATGCATTTTCGTCTCTCCATCTCTCTCTATTTATGTTTAACTATTTGTTTCTCTACCTATTTTTTTTATGAGTAGTCCACATTCAAGAGTTTAAAAGTAGCTCAAGAAAAAGCAGCACTACAGGATATTCATCGACAACGAAGGAC